>NC_086446.1:706553138-706853138 GCF_028390025.1 Pseudophryne corroboree | reverse complement strand
CATCGTCTCGGCCATGACTAGTGGCAGTAGCTTCAGCACGAGGTGGAAGTGGATCTTGATCTTTCCCTATTTTACCCACCACATTTTTGTTCTCCATTTTTTAATGTGTGGAATTATATGCCAGTAATATATCAATAGCAATGGCCTACTACTATATATACTGCACACAACTGAAATGCACCACAGGTATGGATGGATAGTGTACTTGACGACACAGAGGTAGGTAGAGCAGTGGCCTACTGTACCGTACTGCTATATAATATATACTGCTGGTCAGCAAAATTATGCCCTGTCCTACTACTATATATATACTGCGCAAAACTTAAATGCAGCACAGGTATGGATGGATATAATACTTGGTGACACAGAGGTAGGTAGAGCAGTGGACTACTGTACCGTACTGCTATATATTATATACTGGTGGTCAGCAAAATTATGCACTGTCCTCCTACTATATATATACTGCGAAAAACTAAAATGCACCACAGGTATGGATAGATAGTATACTTGACGACACAGAGGTAGGTAGAGCAGTGGACTACTGTACCGTACTGCTATATATTATATACTGGTGGTAAGCAAAATTATGCACTGTCCTCCTACTATATATATAGTTACTACGCAAAACTTAAATGCACCACAGGTATGGATGGATAGTATACTTGACGACATAGAGGTAGGTAGAGCAGTGGACTACTGTACCATACTGCTATATATTATATACTGGTGGTCAGCAAAATTATGCACTGTCCTCCTACTATTTATATAGTTACAGCGCAAAACTTAAATGCACCACAGGTATGGATGGATAGTATACTTGACGACACAGAGGTAGGTAGAGCAATGAACTACTGTACCATACTGCTATATATTATATACTGGTGGTCAGCAAAATGATGCACTGTCCTCCTACTATATATATACTGCGCAAAACTTAAATGCACCACATGTATGGATGGGATGGTATACTTGACGACACAGAGGTAGGTAGAGCAGTGGCCTACTGTACCGTACTGCTATATATTATATACTGGTGGTCAGCAAATTATGCACTGTCCTACTACTATATATATACTGAGCAAAACTTAAATGCACCACAGGTATGGCTGGATAGTATACTTGACGACACAGAGGTAGGTAGAGCAGTGGACTACTGTACCGTACTGCTATATATTATATACTGGTGGTCAGCAAAAGTATGCACTGTCCTCCTACTATATATATACTGCGCAAAACTTAAATGCACAACAGGTATGGATGGATAGTATATTTGACGACACAGAGGTAGGTAGAGCAGTGGACTACTGTACCGTACTGCTATATATTATATACTGGTGGTCAGCAAAATTATGCACTGTCCTACTACTATATATATACTGCACAAAACTTAAATGCACCACAGGTATGGATGGATAGTATACTTGATGAAACAGAGGTAGGTAGAGCAGTGGACTACTGTACCGTACTGCTATATATTATATACTGTTGGTCAGCAAAATGATGCACTGTCCTCCAACTATATACATACTGCGCAAAACTTAAATGCACCACAGGTATGGATGGGATAGTATACTTGATGACACAGAGGTAGGTAGAGCAGTGGCCTACTGTACCGTACTGCTATATATTATATACTGGTGGTCAGCAAAATTATGCACTGTCCTCCTACTATATATATAGTTACTGCGCAAAACTTAAATGCACCACAGGTATGGATGGATAGTATACTTGATGACACAGAGGTAGGTAGAGCAGTGGCCTACTGTACCGTACTGCTATAAATTATATACTGGTGATCAGCAAAATAATGCACTGTCTTCCTACTATATATATACTGTGCAAAACTTAAATGCACCACAGGTATGGATGGATAGTATACTTGACGAAACAGAAGTAGGTAGAGCAGTGGACTACTGTACAGTACTGCTATATATTATATACTGGTGGTCAGCAAAATTATGCACTGTCCTCCTACTATATATATACTGCGCAAAACTTAAATGCACCACAGGTATGGATGGGATAGTATACTTAACGACACAGAGGTAGGTAAAGCAGTGGCCTACTGTAGCGTACTGCTATATATTATATACTGGTGGTCAGCAAAATTATGCACTGTCCTCCTACTATATATATATACTATGCAAAACTTAATGCACCACAGGTATGGATGGGATAGTAAACTTGATGACACAGAGGTAGGTAGAGCAGTGGCCTACTGTACCGTACTGCTATATATCATATACTGGTGGTCAGCAAATTATGCACTGTCCTCCTTCTATATATATACTGCGCAAAACTTAAATGCACCACAGGTATGGATGGATAGTATACTTGACGACACAGAGGTAGGTAGAGCAGTGGCCTACTGTACCGTACTGCTATATATTATATACTGGTGGTCAGCAAAATTATGCACTGTCCTCCTACTATATATATACTGCGCAAAACTTAAATGCACCACAGGTATGGATGGATAGTATACTTGACAACACAGAGGTAGGTAGAGCAGTGGACTA
Source organism: Pseudophryne corroboree (assembly GCF_028390025.1). Classification (NCBI taxonomy): domain Eukaryota; kingdom Metazoa; phylum Chordata; class Amphibia; order Anura; family Myobatrachidae; genus Pseudophryne; species Pseudophryne corroboree. Next base: position 706,850,619 of record NC_086446.1, on the reverse strand, counting down.
CTATACCGTACTGCTATATATTATATACTGGTGGTCAGCAAAATTATGCACTGTCCTCCTACTATATATATAGTTACTGCGCAAAACTTAAATGCACCACAGGTATGGATGGATAGTATACTTGACGAAACAGAGGTAGGTAGAGCAGTGGACTACTGTACCGTACTGCTATATATTATATACTGGTGGTCAGCAAAATTATGCACTGTCCTCCTACTGTATATATACTGCGCAAAACTTAAATGCACCACAGGTATGGATGGATAGTATACTTCACGACACAGAGGTAGGTAGAGCAGTGGCCTACTGTACCATACTGCTATATATTATATACTGGTATTCAGCAAAATTATGCACTGTCCTCCTACTATATATATAGTTACTGCGCAAAACTTAAATACACCACAGGTATGGATGTATGGTATACTTGACAACACAGAGGTAGGTAGAGCAGTGGACTACTGTACCATACTGCTATATATTATATACTGGTGGTCAGCAAAATGATGCACGGTCCTCCTTCTATATATATACTGCGCAAAACTTAAATGCACCACAGGTATGGATGGATAGTATACTTGACGACACAGAGGTAGGTAGAGCAGTGTGCTACTGTACCGTACTACTATATATTATATACTGGTGGTCAGCAAAATTATGCACTGTCCTCCTACTATATATATAGTTACTGTGCAAAACTTAAATGCACCACAGGTATGGATGGATAGTATACTTGATGACACAGAGGTAGGTAGAGCAGTGGACTACTGTACTGTACTGCTATATATAATATACTGGTGGTCAGCAAAATTATGCACTGTCCTCCTACTATATATATACTGCACAAAACTTAAATGCACCACAGGTATGGATGGATAGTATACTTGATGACACAGAGGTAGGTAGAGCAGTGGACTACTGTACCGTACTGCTATATATTATATACTGGTGGTCAGCAAAATTATGCACTGTCCTCCTACTATATATATACTGCGCAAAACTTAAATGCACCACAGGTATGGATGGATAGTATACTTGACGACACAGAGGTAGGTAGAGCAGTGGACTACTGTACCGTACTGCTATATATTATATACTCGTGGTCAGCAAAATTATGCACTGTCCTCCTACTATATATATACTGCGCAAAACTTAAATGCACCACAGGTATGGATGGATAGAATACTTGACGACACAGAGGTAGAGCAGTGGACTACTGTACCGTACTGCTATATATATACACTGGTGGTCAGAAAAATTCTGCACTGTCCTCCTACTATATACTACAATGCAGCACAGATATGGAGCGTTTTTCAGGCAGAGAACGTATAATACTGGTGGTCACTGGTCAGCAAAACTCTGCACTGTCCTCCTACTATATAATACTGCTGGTCCCCAGTCCCCACAATAAAGCAATTAGCACACTGAGCACAGATATTTGCAGCACACTGAGCACAGATATGGAGCGTTTTTCAGGCAGAGAACGTAGATATTTGCAGTACACTGAGCACAGATATTTGCAGCACACTGAGCACAGATATTTGCAGCACACTGAGCACAGATATTTGCTGCACACTGAACATAGAAACTGAGAGAACGCCAGCCACGTCCTCTCACGATCATCTCCAATGCACGAGTGAAAAATGGCATCGACGCGCGGCTCCTTATATAGAATACGAATCTCGCGAGAATCCGACCGCGGGATGATGACATTCGGGCACGCTCGGGTTAACCGAGCAAGGCAGGAGGAAGCGAGTCTGCTCGGAACCGTGCAAAAAATGGTGAAGTTCGGGGGGTTTCGGATCCCGAGGATCCGAACCCGCTCATCACTAGTTCATACCAATATCTTGTTTATTGCATGTGAGTACATAATATAATTTGATAATGTGCTGTGATCTTCACTAACAGATGGCTCATGGCTGGACCCAAAATAATATAAAATAAAAAAGAAACACATAGTGTAAGCTGAGAGGTGAATGATGTATCTACATTATAAATGGCTGCTTATTGCCCTCACTTTTCAGATGTGTCCTCAGCCTTTGCTCCAGTCATGTCAAAAATCCATTTGGTGTACCATAGACTTTGCCATGTAGCCACAACCAAACATTATGTTTCTCAAAATCTGAATCTTATTCACAGCACCAAAGTGACAAAACTACATTGCAAGTGTACACTGATCACTGGTGCTGGCATTTATTGTACACAAGTGTGCAACTACTGTAAATATCAAATCTGTGTAAAGATTCAGATACTAGCAGATGTAGCCCCCCATCCCCACCTCCGCTATGCTCCATTATGTATAATGTGAGACTTTATAAATGTCAAACATATGCATTCAAAAGTAGCAACTTAACATCCCTGGAACACTGAGTCTGATTCAACAGTGGTTGTTCTTGCGATGGCTGTCTTTTGCCGTTCAGAGTTGCGACTGTATGCTAATATAGGCAGAAACTAATCTGAGCATAGGGACGCCAAATCTGCTGCCTCATAATTTCTGTCCTACAGTGTACAACTGCAGAAACATCGGTACAATCGTCGCAAATCAGGTTTTCATGTAGATTCTAGAGATGAGCGCCTGAAATTTTTCGGGTTTTGTGTTTTGGTTTTGGGTTCGGTTCCGCGGCCGTGTTTTGGGTTCGACCGCGTTTTGGCAAAACCTCACCGAATTTTTTTTGTCGGATTCGGGTGTGTTTTGGATTCGGGTGTTTTTTTCCAAAAACACTAAAAAACAGCTTAAATCATAGAATTTGGGGGTCATTTTGATCCCAAAGTATTATTAACCTCAAAAACCATAATTTACACTCATTTTCAGTCTATTCTGAATACCTCACACCTCACAATATTATTTTTAGTCCTAAAATTTGCACCGAGGTCGCTGTGTGAGTAAGATAAGCGACCCTAGTGGCCGACACAAACACCGGGCCCATCTAGGAGTGGCACTGCAGTGTCACGCAGGATGTCCCTTCCAAAAAACCCTCCCCAAACAGCACATGACGCAAAGAAAAAAAGAGGCGCAATGAGGTAGCTGTGTGAGTAAGATTAGCGACCCTAGTGGCCGACACAAACACCGGGCCCATCTAGGAGTGGCACTGCAGTGTCACGCAGGATGTCCCTTCCAAAAAACCCTCCCCAAACAGCACATGACGCAAAGAAAAAAAGAGGCGCAATGAGGTAGCTGACTGTGTGAGTAAGATTAGCGACCCTAGTGGCCGACACAAACACCGGGCCCATCTAGGAGTGGCACTGCAGTGTCACGCAGGATGTCCCTTCCAAAAAACCCTCCCCAATCAGCACATGATGCAAAGAAAAAGAAAAGAAAAAAGAGGTGCAAGATGGAATTGTCCTTGGGCCCTCCCACCCACCCTTATGTTGTATAAACAAAACAGGACATGCACACTTTAACCAACCCATCATTTCAGTGACAGGGTCTGCCACACGACTGTGACTGATATGACGGGTTGGTTTGGACCCCCCCCAAAAAAGAAGCAATTAATCTCTCCTTGCACAAACTGGCTCTACAGAGGCAAGATGTCCACCTCATCTTCACCCTCCGATATATCACCGTGTACATCCCCCTCCTCACAGATTATCAATTCGTCCCCACTGGAATCCACCATCTCAGCTCCCTGTGTACTTTGTGGAGGCAATTGCTGCTGGTCAATGTCTCCACGGAGGAATTGATTATAATTCATTTTAATGAACATCATCTTCTCCACATTTTCTGGATGTAACCTCGTACGCCGATTGCTGACAAGGTGAGCGGCGGCACTAAACACTCTTTCGGAGTACACACTTGTGGGAGGGCAACTTAGGTAGAATAAAGCCAGTTTGTGCAAGGGCCTCCAAATTGCCTCTTTTTCCTGCCAGTATAAGTACGGACTGTGTGACGTGCCTACTTGGATGCGGTCACTCATATAATCCTCCACCATTCTATCAATGTTGAGAGAATCATATGCAGTGACAGTAGACGACATGTCCGTAATCGTTGTCAGGTCCTTCAGTCCGGACCAGATGTCAGCATCAGCAGTCGCTCCAGACTGCCCTGCATCACCGCCAGCGGGTGGGCTCGGAATTCTGAGCCTTTTCCTCGCACCCCCAGTTGCGGGAGAATGTGAAGGAGGAGATGTTGACAGGTCGCGTTCCGCTTGACTTGACAATTTTGTCACCAGCAGGTCTTTCAACCCCAGCAGACCTGTGTCTGCCGGAAAGAGAGATCCAAGGTAGGCTTTAAATCTAGGATCGAGCACGGTGGCCAAAATGTAGTGCTCTGATTTCAACAGATTGACCACCCGTGAATCCTTGTTAAGCGAATTAAGGGCTGCATCCACAAGTCCCACATGCCTAGCGGAATCGCTCCGTGTTAGCTCCTCCTTCAATGCCTCCAGCTTCTTCTGCAAAAGCCTGATGAGGGGAATGACCTGACTCAGGCTGGCAGTGTCTGAACTGACTTCACGTGTGGCAAGTTCAAAGGGCATCAGAACCTTGCACAACGTTGAAATCATTCTCCACTGCACTTGAGACAGGTGCATTCCACCTACTATATCGTGCTCAATTGTATAGGCTTGAATGGCCTTTTGCTGCTCCTCCAACCTCTGAAGCATATAGAGGGTTGAATTCCACCTCGTTACCACTTCTTGCTTCAGATGATGGCAGGGCAGGTTCAGTAGTTTTTGGTGGTGCTCCAGTTTTCTGTACGTGGTGCCTGTACGCCGAAAGTGTCCCGCAATTCTTCTGGCCACCGACAGCATCTCTTGCACGCCCCTGTCGTTTTTTAAAAAATTCTGCACCACCAAATTCAAGGTATGTGCAAAACATGGGACGTGCTGGAATTGGCCCAGATTTAATGCACACACAATATTGCTGGCGTTGTCCGATGCCACAAATCCACAGGAGAGTCCAATTGGGGCAAGCCATTCCGCGATGATCTTCCTCAGTTGCCGTAAGAGGTTTTCAGCTGTGTGCGTATTCTGGAAACCGGTGATACAAAGCGTAGCCTGCCTAGGAAAGAGTTGGCGTTTGCGAGATGCTGCTACTGGTGCCGCCGCTGCTGTTCTTGCGGCGGGAGTCCATACATCTACCCAGTGGGCTGTCACAGTCATATAGTCCTGACCCTGCCCTGCTCCACTTGTCCACATGTCCGTGGTTAAGTGGACATTGGGTACAGCTGCATTTTTTAGGACACTGGTGACTCTTTTTCTGAGGTCTGTGTACATTTTCGGTATCGCCTGCCTAGAGAAATGGAACCTAGATGGTATTTGGTACCGGGGACACAGTACCTCCAACAAGTCTCTAGTTGGCTCTGCAGTAATGATGGATACCGGAACCACGTTTCTCACCACCCAGGATGCCAAGGCCTCAGTTATCCGCTTTGCAGTAGGATGACTGCTGTGATATTTCATCTTCCTCGCAAAGGACTGTTGAACAGTCAATTGCTTACTGGAAGTAGTACAAGTGGGCTTACGACTTCCCCTCTGGGATGACCATCGACTCCCAGCAGCAACAACAGCAGCGCCAGCAGCAGTAGGCGTTACACGCAAGGATGCATCGGAGGAATCCCAGGCAGGAGAGGACTCGTCAGAATTGCCAGTGACATGGCCTGCAGGACTATTGGCATTCCTGGGGAAGGAGGAAATTGACACTGAGGGAGTTGGTGGGGTGGTTTGCGTGAGCTTGGTTACAAGAGGAAGGGATTTACTGGTCAGTGGACTGCTTCCGCTGTCACCCAAAGTTTTTGAACTTGTCACTGACTTATTATGAATGCGCTGCAGGTGACGTATAAGGGAGGATGTTCCGAGGTGGTTAACGTCCTTACCCCTACTTATTACAGCTTGACAAAGGGAACACACGGCTTGACACCTGTTGTCCGCATTTCTGGTGAAATACCTCCACACCGAAGAGCTGATTTTTTTGGTATTTTCACCTGGCATGTCAACGGCCATATTCCTCCCACGGACAACAGGTGTCTCCCCGGGTGCCTGACTTAAACAAACCACCTCACCATCAGAATCCTCCTGGTCAATTTCCTCCCCAGCGCCAGCAACACCCATATCCTCCTCATCCTGGTGTACTTCAACACTGACATCTTCAATCTGACTATCAGGAACTGGACTGCGGGTGCTCCTTCCAGCACTTGCAGGGGGCGTGCAAATGGTGGAAGGCGCATGCTCTTCACGTCCAGTGTTGGGAAGGTCAGGCATCGCAACCGACACAATTGGACTCTCCTTGTGGATTTGGGATTTCAAAGAACGCACAGTTCTTTGCGGTGCTTTTGCCAGCTTGAGTCTTTTCAGTTTTCTAGCGAGAGGCTGAGTGCTTCCATCCTCATGTGAAGCTGAACCACTAGCCATGAACATAGGCCAGGGCCTCAGCCGTTCCTTGCCACTCCGTGTGGTAAATGGCATATTGGCAAGTTTACGCTTCTCCTCCGACAATTTTATTTTAGGTTTTGGAGTCCTTTTTTTACTGATATTTGGTGTTTTGGTTTTGACATGCTCTGTACTATGCCATTGGGCATCGGCCTTGGCAGACGACGTTGCTGGCATTTCATCGTCTCGGCCATGACTAGTGGCAGCAGCTTCAGCACGAGGTGGAAGTGGATCTTGATCTTTCCCTAATTTTGGAACCTCAACATTTTTGTTCTCCATATTTTAATAGGCACAACTAAAAGGCACCTCTGGTAAACAATGGAGATGAATGGATTGGATACTAGTATACAATTATGGACGGGCTGCCGAGTGCCGACACAGAGGTAGCCACAGCCGTGAACTACCGCACTGTACTGTGTCTGCTGCTAATATATAGACTGGTTGATAAAGAGATAGTATACTCGTAACTAGTATGTATGTATAAAGAAAGAAAAAAAAACCACGGTTAGGTGGTATATACAATTATGGACGGGCTGCCGAGTGCCGACACAGAGGTAGCCACAGCCGTGAACTACCGCACTGTACTGTGTCTGCTGCTAATATATAGACTGGTTGATAAAGAGATAGTATACTCGTAACTAGTATGTATGTATAAAGAAAGAAAAAAAAACCACGGTTAGGTGGTATATACAATTATGGACGGGCTGCCGAGTGCCGACACAGAGGTAGCCACAGCCGTGAACTACCGCACTGTACTGTGTCTGCTGCTAATATATAGACTGGTTGATAAAGAGATAGTATACTCGTAACTAGTATGTATGTATAAAGAAAGAAAAAAAAACCACGGTTAGGTGGTATATACAATTATGGACGGGCTGCCGAGTGCCGACACAGAGGTAGCCACAGCCGTGAACTACCGCACTGTACTGTGTCTGCTGCTAATATATAGACTGGTTGATAAAGAGATAGTATACTCGTAACTAGTATGTATGTATAAAGAAAGAAAAAAAAACCACGGTTAGGTGGTATATACAATTATGGACGGGCTGCCGAGTGCCGACACAGAGGTAGCCACAGCCGTGAACTACCGCACTGTACTGTGTCTGCTGCTAATATATAGACTGGTTGATAAAGAGATAGTATACTCGTAACTAGTATGTATGTATAAAGAAAGAAAAAAAAACCACGGTTAGGTGGTATATACAATTATGGACGGGCTGCCGAGTGCCGACACAGAGGTAGCCACAGCCGTGAACTACCGCACTGTACTGTGTCTGCTGCTAATATAGACTGGTTGATAAAGAGATAGTATACTACTAATATTATATATACTGGTGGTCAGGTCACTGGTCACTAGTCACACTGGCAGTGGCACTCCTGCAGCAAAAGTGTGCACTGTTTAATTTTAATATAATATTATGTACTCCTGGCTCCTGCTATAACCTATAACTGGCACTGCAGTAGTGCTCCCCAGTCTCCCCCACAATTATAAGCTGTGTGAGCTGAGCAGTCAGACAGATATATAATATATATAGATGATGCAGCACACTGGCCTGAGCCTGAGCAGTGCACACAGATATGGTATGTGACTGACTGAGTCACTGTGTGTATCGCTTTTTTCAGGCAGAGAACGGATATATTAAATAAACTGCACTGTGTGTCTGGTGGTCACTCACTATATAATATATTATGTACTCCTGGCTCCTGCTATAACCTATAACTGGCACTGCAGTAGTGCTCCCCAGTCTCCCCCACAATTATAAGCTGTGTGAGCTGAGCAGTCAGACAGATATATAATATTATATATAGATAATAGATGATGCAGCACACTGGCCTGAGCCTGAGCAGTGCACACAGATATGGTATGTGACTGAGTCACTGTGTGCTGTGTATCGCTTTTTTCAGGCAGAGAACGGATTATAAATAAAAGTGGTTGTCACTGGTCACTATCAGCAAAACTCTGCACTGTACACTACTGAGTACTCCTAATGCTCCCCAAAATTAGTAAATCAAGTGTCTAAACGGAGAGGACGCCAGCCACGTCCTCTCCCTATCAATCTCAATGCACGTGTGAAAATGGCGGCGACGCGCGGCTCCTTATATAGAATCCGAGTCTCGCGATAGAATCCGAGCCTCGCGAGAATCCGACAGCGTCATGATGACGTTCGGGCGCGCTCGGGTTAACCGAGCAAGGCGGGAAGATCCGAGTCGCTCGGACCCGTGAAAAAAAACATGAAGTTCTGGCGGGTTCGGATTCAGAGAAACCGAACCCGCTCATCTCTAGTAGATTCTGCCTCTGAAGATGCACAGGCTGTCCTGCTCCACTGGGACACAGATGGCGTTGCAGTAGCAAGTAAGATCACAACTGCTAATTTATGCACGCCCAGAAAATGGCATCTGAATGGTCATGACACGCCTGCATTTATCCAACCACTCCCCATTACCACCCGCAAATGCTATTTACCTGTCACTCACTTTGCAACTAATTCCATGGTTCGAGCCCATCAAAATCCAATTGCTACGCATGCGCAGTGCGAGTCAGACACATACGCGGTAACAAAACATAGACCAATTTGCGTACAATGGCCGCTTTGCGACCACATCTGAACTAGGCCGACTCTGAGTGGTATTGTAAGTAGCTATGATGCGACTAAGATGCAGTATTTAAGAATAAAATATGCTTCGCTACCCATGGTGGAGCATCTAAGTCACACTAAGGGGTATACTGTATCTACTAAAGGTCAAATCTTGGTTGGTTTTAATTTTTGGTTGATTTTCAGTCAATTTTGCAAATCAGCGATTTACTGAAGGCAAAACCAATGGCAAAAAGGACCAAAAAAACAAAACCGTCCACTTGAGAACATCAGATGAACATCGATCTTTTTTACTTAGACTAGTATAGGAGCTGCAGTATTTACAAGTGACCAAAAACTCAAAACAAACCCAACCAAACAATAAACCTGCCTATGGCAATTATGATGGGATAAGCACTGCACAGATCACTATGATCACTATGATCACTATGATCTGTGCAGGCATCTTTAGTGTATAAAGTGAAAAAAAATGGTTAAACATATTTATAAAATGGCCGGGGGTGTGCCAACCCCTCCCCCATTTTTCCTGTATCTAGTACTGGCTTCAACCATCTGGTAATGTTATGGCTGAAGACACACATAACTGGGTTACCCTGCCATCATATTACACTGCCCCAAACTGGTCACCCTAGGTCCGGAATTACTCTGGAAGTGGGGAGACCAAAAATATCACCCCTCCTGTAGATACCCCAGGCCAGGAGTGAAGTACTTGGCCTGATTCTGAGTTGAGAATAAAGCAGAAAAGAGCAAGTACTGTATCTTTGCACCAAGGCAAAACCATGTGCAGTGCAGGGGGGGGCAGATGTAAAATGTGCAGAGAGAGTTAGATTTGGGTGGGTTATTTTGTTTCTGTGCAGGGTAAATAATGGCTGCTTTATTTTGACACTGCAATTTAGATTTTAGTTTGAACACAACCCACCCAAATCTAACTCTCTCTGCACATGTTATATCTGCCCCCCCCCCCCCCCCCCCTGCAGTGCACATGGTTTTGCCCATTAGAGAACGAGAAAAATGTTGCTGCTGCGATCAGGTCTGAATTAAGCTGGACTGTTGCGGGGCGGGCGGAGGCAGCCGCATGACGCCACATACGACTCGGGATGCGGAGGGTAGCTGTTTGCCAGCACAGCTAGGATCTACTCGGCGGGTGCAAATGCAACGCCGCCGCGTGATGCTTTCACACCCGTGTAGTGCGTGACATGCGGGGTGGACTAGCCCTATGCTGGGCATCCCTCCACATCTCTGAGTAACTGATCAGAGATGTGCTAAATTTAGCACATCTACGATTAGATCTGAATCACCCCCATAGACATACTGAACTACATATAACATAAAGAAATCCAATTCCAAGACCCTGAGTGTCAACTTCACTCCAATTGAATAATGATGAAGTTCCTCTGTTAATCATCAATTGTCTATTACAGCAGAGGTATACATATAAATGTTTAACTCCTCCTACTGGTATAATATGGAGGTCCTAAGTGTGTAGTATACCAAATACTAAGTATTAAGGCTGGTTCACACTACGCAATTCGGGATTGCCGGCGATGGATGACTTTATTGTTGAACGGTATAGCGTTCAATGACATAGTGTGTACACACTAAACGTTATCATTCAATAATAATTTCTGTGATGTCACCGCAGGCATTCCCGGACATGCAGCTCAGCCCAACATTGACGGATTGAGCTGCATGTCAGCTCAATATTGGTGACTGCAGAACGGCATGCGGGAGCGCGCCTTGTTCATCAGTTACCAATATTACCCCACATACACACTGAACGAGTTCTGTCTAAAAATAAACAATAACGACATTTATGTCGTTATCATTAATTTTTAAGGCTCAAATCGGCTGTATTTTATAGTGTCACTGCAGTGCATCAGTGTCCCATGATTACCAGTACTGGGTCACACTTATTTATAGACTGATCTATTCACTTATAGGTCTGGAATCATTTTTATTCATTTAATATAATTTCTTGTTATGCACTCAATCAAATAAACTACTATGAATTTTTAACCATTGGCTCATTTCCTTCCTTTTTATCTTATACAATTGGAACGGACAAATTTTGCGCAGGGACATCTACCTCCTCTTGTTGAACCATTTATTGCTAAGTGGATACTGGTAGTGTGTCCACAATCCCAGCAGCAACTTGTGTGCACCGCCCCACTAGGTTTACCACAGTTTCAAAAACCAAATGTCATTATATGCCTGACCTTCAAGGGCTGCTTTGAGCAGTTCTTCTTGTTCAAACTTCAGCATACTTTTATATTGCTTAGAGAATCAGTTTTTTTTCAACTAAAACATTTTGGAGGTTGTTCATAACTTTGTGCTTTCATGTAGGAGGTGATTTATCAAAGCTTGGAGAGACATAACTTGGAAACGGATAAAGGGGGAGATTTATCAAAGCTTGGAGAGAGATAAAGTGGAGAGGGATACAGTACTAACCAATAAGCTCCTAACTGTCATTTTTCAAACACAACTTGTAAAATGACAGTTAGAAGCTGATTGGTTAGTACTTTACCTCACTTCACTTTATCTCTCCTCAGACTTCCATAAAGCTTATGCTAGGCATACATGCTACAATTATCTGGCCAATCGGCCCAATATTGGCAGATTGCTTATATAATTGTAGAGTATATGTGGGTAAGAAGTTCAAAAACATCGAGTGATCAGCCATGCCAAATCGTCCAGTATGTCCGTCCGATGCTATATTTTCACATTTGATATTTGGCCGCATTGGGCAGTGTATGCCCGACCAGAGCCGACCCCAGGACACTTCCCCTGTTCCTTCACATAGGAAGGGACAGGGAACTATTGTGGCCAATACACTTTGAGTGATCTCACAGTGTAAGTTCTTAATATCTGCAGGGTCTGATTCTGTCAGAATGCCTGTCAGACCACAGGGCATTTATCTATCTGCACGTGTATGCCCAGCATAAGTGTTGGCAGGATTATTCATACAAATATCTGTTGCTTCAGATGTATCTAATATACAGTATACAGCTGTGCATAGTGAGCTCAGTTACCAACATAAGGATGATATGCAGTGTGATAATAGAATGGCCCTTGTTCTCTTGTGACAAACATTCCGCTTGTGCCCGAATAGAATTTACATGTTACACTGTCTACAGTCACAGACAAATCACATCATCACTACAATGCACATGAAATGGGTGACACCTCAGTCCATGGCACAGACATGAGGGCACATGCTAGATGAATGAACAAATCGCCAGCAGTTTGTGGTGACACTGAAAATGAGATTATTTTTTGAAAAATGAAGCTATAGGGAGGTGTTGTCCAGCTGGCCATGGCCATGAGTATAATTGTCCCCAGTATGTTGTCCCGTAAAGTAGCTGATTACTGTAAGCAAGAATTTATACAGGTTGAGTATCCCATATCCAAATATCCGAAATACGGAATATTCCGAAATACAGACTTTTTTGAGCGAGAGTGAGATAGTGAAACTTTTGTTTTCTGATGGCTCAATGTACACAAACTTTGCTTAATACACACAGTTATTAAAAATATTGTATTAAATGACCTTCAGACTGTGTATATAAGGTGTATATGAAACATAAATGAATTGTGTGACTGTAGACACACTTTGTTTAATGCACAAAGTTATAAAAAATATTGGCTAAAATTACCTTCAGGCTGTGTGTATAAGGTGTATATGTAACATAAATGCATTCTGTGCTTATATTTAGGTCCCATCACCATGATATCTCATTATGGTATGCAATTATTCCAAAATACGGAAAAATCCGATATCCAAAATACCTCTGGTCCCAAGCATTTTGGATAAGGGATACTCAACCTGTATTGCAAAAAGTGTCTTTTATATTATAGTACATCTAACATACCTCACACATTTACAGGAGGTTTAATTCCTTTTATATGCTTTGTCCCCAGGCAAAGATTTCATCAGATGATGGTGAGGAGGAGGATTATAGGCATCACCGGGCAGAAACATTTGTGGTCAACTTTTACTCTGAGAGTCACAGTTTTGTGAGTCTACAAAGCAATTCTGATAAAATTCCCTGTGACACTGATTTGCCTGTGACTGTGGAATATGAAATCAATGGCCTGGATCCTAAAGATGATCATCTCACTTTCTTCTACTTTGTAAGTATTCTTAGATAACTCTAATGTGTATGCTAACTGGGCAGTAAATGGTAGAATGAATCCTTGTTCTCCTTATTTTATGCTTGTTTTCCTCTGCAGTGACACCACCACACTAATAGCTGGATTGGCCTCTGTCCAGATGAACCCAATTTGCCAGTGGTAGAACTCCCAGAGGTGATGGAGGCATTGGTCTCCGGATGCCATCTGTCAGATAGGCACCAAGAAGCAGGCTCAGTAAGGGAGGAAGGGTGGGGGGGTGGGGCACAGTTTCACCAGGCCCCACAGATAAATCCATCTGTAACCTCTGCCTGCACTCTGCTCATCATTGAAGCTTCACAGGCAGTGGCTACAGATACAGTAACTCTATCTGTAGGTTCTGGGGAACAACTGTCTCTCTTCCTATGGACCCCTCTCCCAGTAACACTTGCAGAAAGTAGCCTATAGTCCAGATGGCATTAGCTACCGGGGCAGAGCTACATAATGCATAACATTCCAGAACTTGGTAAATAAAAAAAAAAAGCAGCTCCTATAGATATGGCTGTCAAGAGCGAGCACAGGCCTGGGAACTGGGGACTCAGCAAAATTGAGTGAGGGGTGGCCAAGTCCCCTCCATATAAAAAATGTAGAAAAAAAACTATCACATTGGGGCACCACTCACAGCAAGAGGAGACATTTGTCCCTGGGAAGGGGGGGGGGGGGGATCATTGCAATCAACCCACCCTATAACACTTCTTACCTGCACACTACCACTGGCCACTTTATAGCACTGCAGCAGCACCAGTGCATCATGCAGGGAGTGTGGCAGCAGCCTCCCTAGACCCTCTGCAGCCAGTGCACAGCAGTAGTCTACTCCATCCCTGCAGTGCATGATGTGCAACTGACTCAGGAACAGACATCACAAGGATGGTGCAAGGTGTGCGGGTGGGTGTAGTATGAGTGGCCGGCGATCGAGATCCCGGCGGCCAGCATACCAGTGCCGGGATCCCCATCGCCGGCATGTTGGCAGCGGGGTGAGCGCAGATGAGCCCCTTGCGGGCTCGCTGCACTCACCACGCTGCGGGCACGGTGGCGTGCTACACGCGCCATGCTAATTATCCTCCCTCTAGGGGGGTCATGGACTCCCAAGAGGGAGAATAGTTGACGGTATGCCGGGTGTCAGGATTCCGGCGTCGGTATACTGAGCACCGGGATCCCAACAGGCTGCATACTGAATGCCACCCTGTGCGGGCTGCACCCGGCTGTCACCCTTGGAGGGAGTGACACCAACATGCTGCTGAAATATGTACAACAGACTCTGTTTTTATTCAAATGCATGTACTTACCTTGGAGGAACAGCAAGCAGATGGTGATATATTCAAATATATATGTATTGTGTGTCTGCTATATATTCATGTACTTGCTTCTTCTTCCTTTCCCATGTGAGTTCTAGTGAGAGAGAGAAAATGAGCCATGGAGCACATGTTGCAGACATATAGTACTTAAAAAGCTGTTACTGAAAGTTAATGTTTTTCATCTTAATATTGATCCTGTTACCCAGTACTATATAAAGAAGTTATACCTTTACAAGACTCATCCTGTCTGATTGCACGGTAACTCCCGTGATGATCTTTTATGTATGAGACCTCCCACTGCACACCTATGGTATTTCATCACCACATGCCAACAGGTTATGGGCCCAGACTAGAGTCTTTGGATGCAAAGCCTTCGCCTACATTCCTACAGAAAAACAGAGCAAGTTACAGAACCAATCAGTAGAGGTTGTTCTAGTAGGTTACAGTGAACATTCAAAAGGCTACAGAATTTTAAATAAAAAATCAGAAAAATAATTCTAAGTAACAGTGTGACATTCATGGAAGAAGCAAGAGATAATGTCATAATTCCAGAAAACTCAATTGAAGAGGAAAATACAGATTCCAAAGTAACAGATGAAGTAGAGATCACTCAAAAAGTTGAGGTACAACACAAGACAGATACCAGCGACACTCAGGAAAGTACAACAGTAGAAGTGAGACGCTCTTCAAGATAAAATATAGAAAAAGCCCCCATACATTTATTATACAAAGCGACAGCTGTTAACATACGAGAACCTACATCATGGGAAGAAATCGCTAAATTCCCAGAAAGAGAAGCACAGAAATGGCTAACAGCCACAAAGGAAGAATTTGAATCAATGAAAGACAACCATACATGGCCATTGAGGAAACTACCAATGGACTTTTAAGGTCAAGTATGATACTGAAGGAAAAGTAGAAACATACAAGGCAAGATTAGTTGCTAAAAGATAATCAGACATTTTCAGAAGATTATGGTGAAACATTTTCTCCAGTCGTGAAGCACACCACCATTAGAACCTTACTTCTAACAGCAGGCATAAAAGGTATGCAGGTGAAACATTTCGATGTGAAGATGGCTTTCCTACATGGTGAACTGAAAGAAGACATATAAATGGAACCAGGGCAGTAGAGAGCTTGGCTGGGCCCGGGTAATTTTCAGGGTGTGTGGCCTAATCACAGGAGGCATGGTCATGCACCCCTAGATAATAATGTAGAATTTTTTTTATTTTAATGCCTTCCTGGCCACACTGTAGCCAAGCACACAACATCATGCTGTGCTGAGGAGAAAAGCTGCAGCTGCCAGGTGGGGTGGAGGAACCTGGGCCCCTCCATCAGACCTGGGCCCTCCATCAGACCTGGGACCGGATATTTAGTACCCCCCCCCCACCCCCCCTCTTGGCACCACTGCATGGAACAACCACCAGGTTTTGTGAAAATTCAAGAACCAGTTCATGCATGTAAGCTTAACAAAGGAATATATGGTCTAAAGCAAGCAGCAAGAGCAGGAAATACAAGATAAATTAAGTCTTGATGGAGAATGGGATCATCAGAAGTTAAGCAGACCCCTGTCTTTATACAAAGTTAATAGAAAAAACATGGTTTTATGTATAAATTTGTGTGGACGATGAAGGGGACGAAATTGAAATAATACAAGATCTAAACAGTCAGTTTGAAACAAAAGACCTAGGTCACGTAATGCATTACTTTGGAATGCGGATCTCAAAGAAGATGACGGAATGTTCACATTAAGTCAGAAATACAAGATTCAGGAAACCATTGAGGAGTTTCATATGAAAAAAGCAAAGATAGCAAGCACTCCGATGGAGACAAGTTATGTAAAGGAATCAAATGATGAGAGTGAACTGTTACAAGATAGTCATCTATATAGAAAAGCTATAGGTAAATTGCTATACATTTCAACTGTTACCAGACCAGACATTTCCACACAGCAGTTGGGATCTTAAGCAGAAAGGTTTCCAAACCAACACAGATGGACTGGAATGCAGAGGGTAAATTCATCGCTTAAAGGGAACCATTAACTAGAAGCTTAAACTTTCAGCAAGCACAAGTCACAAGTTAACAGGACATGTTATTCTTGATGCATTCATCATATTGACTCAGACTGGGCTGGAGACACAAATGACAGGAAATCCACAAGTGGATAGTTATTCTCAATCGGAGAAGGATTAATCAACTGGACAAGCAAGAAAGTCTTCCGTAGCACTGTCATCTACTGAGGCTGAATATATCATGGCAGCTCACGCCAGTCAAGAAGTGATATGGACAATGCAACTACTATCAGACTTGAATGCCTCAAGAATAACCTATCGAGATATATGAGGATAATCAAGGATTCTTGCATTAGCACAAACAGAAAGAGTAAATCCAAGAACCAAGCATATTGATGACAAGCATCATTTTCAGAGGGATCTACAAGAACAAGGTTTTATAGAGTTGAACTATTGTCCAACAGAAGATATGACAGCTGATATCCTGACTAAGCCTCTGTTGGAGAGAGACATTGGATACTTATATCAAATGTGGTTTTAATTGAAGAAACCGAGTCTGTTTAGAAGGGGTGTTGAAATATGTACAACAGACTATGGGTTTATTCATATGCATGTACTTACCTTGTATGAACAGCAGATGGCGATTTACTCAAATATATGTCTATTGTTTGTCTGCTGTATATTCATGAACTTGCTTCTAATACCTTTCCCATCATGGAGCACTTGTTGCAGACATGTTGTATTTAAGAAGCTGTTACTGAAAGTTAATGTTTGTCATCTTTATATTGATCTTGTCACCCAGTACTACCTTTACAAGACTCATCCTGTCTGTTTGCAAGGTAACTCCCATGATGATCTTTTAATCTTTTATGTATGAGAACTCCTGCTGCACACCTATGGTATTCCATAGCCACATGCCAACACATGCCAGCTCCTAGTCAGTGGCAGGAGTTAGGTGCTGCAGTGTGACATTATCCTGCAACAACCGACTCCTGTCACTGACAAGGAGCTGGCACTGATGTAGCCGGGTGGGCTTCCCATTAGGTCACACCCTCTATTGACATCAGCAGGGGATGTCTGCTAGACCACACCCCTATCTACAGGCCACAGCCCATTTTCAGGCAAGCTCGCCATAGGCACCCAAGGGGGTTACAATTAGCATCACCAGGTGTTACCGACCTCTGTGCCACCACTGGACCCAGGCTCCTGCAGTGCACTTACAAACAAGCCTGGCCCCAGGTAAAGAGTACACCCCTTTTTTCAGCGCCCCTGCTTGTAGAAACCTATAATGGCTTCTTTTGTGAAAACGAGAGACTGCAGCAGATATCAGAGATATCTACCCTATATATTCATTCCAGGAAACTTATTATTTGCAGGTACCCCCAAAATTGGGTGTCTTTGGAGGATATCCCAAAAATAATTATCAATAAATAGACCCCCAATAAAAAACATACCTAGATATTAGGATCCTCTCAGCTATTAAATCCAATGTATTATTTATTTTCATGTTAATTTTAAAATTGATCCTAGAACAAACATAACAGCAAACTTTGAAAATCATATTCTTTCAATAGCAGATGGGCTAATGAACAATAATAAAAGAAAGGGGGGCTGGCTGGAGAGACAGAAGGGGTGCTGGCTGGAGAGACAGAAGGGGGGCTGGCTGGAGAAACAGAAGGGAAGCTGACTGGAGAGACAGAAAAGGTTGCTGACCTCTGATTGGAGACAGAAAGGGGTGCTGGATGGAGCTGGAGATACACTGGGGGGCTGGAGAGACCGAAGGGGGCTGGCTAGAGCTGAAGAGACACTGCGGGGCTGGAGCGTCAGAAACACAGGGGTGAGGCTAAAGAAACTGGGGGAAAGTGGCTGGAGATTATTCTCAACTGGCAGGATTTCTGGCACATTACTAACTCCTTTGCCTCCCTAGCAGTGCTACTGGACATGTGCTGTTGGAGGAGTGGAGATGGGAGGCAGTACAGTTTATTTTTGCCTCTTGGGGGCTCTGCCTATTTTATCAGTCCTGGGCCACACATTGTCTGATGGTAGCCCTGCTAGTTATCATTCCATAAGGCAGCCAGAAGAGTCACTAACTCTTTGGGAACAAGCAAGCAAGTATTATGGGGTGTCCCTGTGTTGGAACAAAGGCTCCATGATTCGTTATTATGTAGAATCACTTCAATCTTTAATAAGCAGTTCTTTCACCAAGTGTAAATAGTCTGCGTAGCCTATCCTAACCTACTGTATCCTATGCCATGCCTAGTCTGCCCCAGAGCACTGCTACATCTGGGAAGTAATCAACTCTTAAAATGAAATACTAACAATTATATACTGTAGCACATATTTGTTATACAGTTTATATTTCTTAATGCCAGAAGACTTTTTTTTTATTGTGTACATTTTATAATTGAATTTGGAGCTTCAGCTCTTTGGGTCATGAGCCTAAGGGAGATTCTGAATTGGGTGCAAAGTATAAAAAAAAAGCAAGTGACATTGCACCTGGGGAGTCATTCCGAGTTGATCGTAGCTGTGCTAAATTTAGCACAGCTACGATCGTTAACTCAGACATGCGGGGGATGCCCAGCACAGGGCTAGCCCACCCCGCATGCCAGTGCCGCCCCCCCCTCCCCCGCACAAATACAAAAGCATCGCATAGAGGTGATGCCTTTGTATTTGAGGAGTAACTCCCGGCCAGCGCAGCTCCTGCAGCTGGCCGGGAGTTGCTCGTCGCTCCCGCTGGCCGCAGCGGCTGCGTGACACATCACGCAGCCGCTGCGGCCCGCCCCCCCCCCCCAACGGTCCGGCCACGCCTGCGTTGGCCGGACCACTCCCCCTAAACGGCGGCTTTACGCCACCGTTCAGCCCCCTCCCGCCTAGCGACCGCCTCTGTCACAGAGGTGATCACTAGGTAATGAAAGCTGCCATGCGCCGGCGCACTGCGGCACCGATGCTTGCGCAGTTTTGACCCGATTGCTGCGCTGCAACAAACTGCAGCGAGCGATCGGGTCAGAATGACCCCCCTGGAACAAACCAGGTTGCAATGCAAGGTGTGCACATATATTTTTTTGTTTTTTGCATGCAGGGTAAACACTGGCTGCTTCTATATGTAGCGGATAAAGGGGGTCATTCCGAGTTGTTCGCTCGCAAGCTGCTTTTAGCAGCTTTGCACACGCTAAGCCGCCGCCTACTGGGAGTGAATCTTAGCATATTAAAATTGCAAACGAAAGATTAGCAGAATTGCGAATAGACACTTCTTAGCAGTTTCTGAGTAGCTCCACACTTACTCGGCATCTGCGATCAGTTCAGTGCTTGTCGTTCCAGGTTTGACGTTACAAACACACCCAGCGTTCGCCCAGACACTCCCCCGTTTCTCCAGCCACTCCCGCGTTTTTCCCGGAAACGGTAGCGTTTTTTCGCACACTCCCCTAAAACGGCCTGTTTCCGCCCAGAAACACCCACTTCCTGTCAATCACATTACGATCACCAGAACGAAGAAAAAACCTTGTAATGCCGTGAGTAAAATTCCTAACAGCATAGCAAATTTACTTTGCGCAGTCGCACTGCGGACATTGCGCATGCGCAGTAGCGACTAATCGCTCCGTTGCGAAAAAAAATAACGAGCGAACAACTCGGAATGACCCCCAAAAGCTGGACAGCTTTACTTTTGCACTTCAATTTATATTTGAGTTCTGTCAAGCACTTCTCACATCTAAGTCGATCTGCACATTTTAAATGCTGCTGTATGTGGGTATTTGTAGCCAAAGACCAATTAGAGTCCCCATGATTGATAACCCCTGTCCAAAATTGAAAATGCAGATGGTAATTAGATCTGTACCATGGATCAAAGATGAAGGTTGACTGGTCTGATGAATCCCATTTTTCTTTTGTGATAAGTAGTAATCTAGGTCAGTTTGCATTGTTTAACTAGGGAAATTATGCCACCAGGATGTATAGCGAGAAGGAAACACCCCAGTGGAGGGATCTTGATATTCTAGGCCATATGGATGTTAATTTGATGCGTACCACCTAAGCACAACTGTAGACCTTTAATGGCAATAGTTTTCTCCAATGGAAGTGGCCTCTTTCAACAGTATAATGTCACGCTGCAAGGATTGTTCAGAAATTGTTAGACGAACACAATGAAAAGTTCAAGCTGTCGCCCTGGGCTCCAGATTCACCAGATCTCATCCCAGTAGAGCTTCTGTAGTATGTGTTGCAACAACAAAACTTATCTTTGCCAGCATCACCTCACAACCTACTGTACAGGAGTTAAAGGATCTGCTGATCACATCCAGGTAGCAGATGACACAGGACACATTCAGAGGTCTTGTAGAGTTAATTCCTTACATCAGCAGCAATTTATACAGGTGTTTTGGCTCATCAGTGTATGTTTTTAACTTCCACTTGTCTACTATTATATTACATTACTTTTATATTAAGAATGTACTATATAATTATCTCTCTTTCCACAGCTGTTGTCTAAAGATGGAATCAATTCTTACAAGGAACATAAATTAGACCTTAAAGAGCACGTAAAAGACCCAAGTGAGTACAATATATACATAACATAAATATTGCAGTGTAGTATATTGTACTGTATAGTACAATATGTAAGAGTTCACTTCTCTATGTCTTTATTACCAGCGCAAAGAAATTTGTAATACTGAATTTAATTGAGTAGTCCATGACTGACTGATTATGAAGACTACTGGTTAGAGCAAATCATCACTCAATGCTAAGATATACCTCAACTTGAAGACTCATACACTTCTGCTTGTGACTAATTCAAAGAGTGAATGTCAATGGCCCTCATTCTGAGTTGATCGCTCGCTAGCTGCTTTTAGCAGCAGTACAAACGCTAAGCCGCCTCCCTCTGGCAGTGTATCTTAGCTTTGCAGAAGTGCGTACGAAAGGATCGCAGAACAGGGTTATTTTTTTTCAAGCAGTTTCAGAGTACCTGCAGACCTACTCCTTCCTTGCGATCACTTCAGTCTGTTAGTTCCTGTATTGACGTCACAAACACGCCCTGCGTTCGGCCAGCCACTCCCCCATTTCTCCAGGCACGCCTGCGTTTTTACCTGACACGCCTGCGTTTTTTAGCACACTCCCAGAAAACGGTCAGTTACCTCCCAGAAACGCCCCATTCCTGTCAATCACTCACCGATCAACAGAGCGACGGAAAAGAGTCGCTCGCCCTTGTGTAAAACTGCATAGTTTTTTTTTAAAGTACATCACGCATGCGCACTGTGTCCCGTACGCATGCACAGAAATGCTGATTTTTAGCCTGATCGCTGTGCTGCGAACAGCGGCAGCTAGCGATCAACTCGGAATTACCACCAATGTCAATGTGTGCTCATAAGTAGAGATGTGCGTCTGGCACTTTTCGTGTTTTGTGTTTTGGTTTTGGTTCTAATTCCACTTTCGTGTTTTGGTTTTGGCTTGGTTTTGCCAAAACCATACTTTCGGGTTTTGGTTTTGGATCTGGATGATTTTTGAAAAAATAAATAAAAAATAGCTAAAATCACAGAATTTGGGGGTAATTTTGCTCCTATGGTATTATTAACCTCAATAACATTCATTTCCACCAATTTCCAGTCTATTCTGAACACCTCACACCTCACAATATTGTTTTTAGGCCCAAAAGTTGCACTGAGGTCACTGCATGACTAAGCTAAGTGACACAAGTGGACAACACAAACACCTGGCCCATCTAGGCGTGGCACTGCAGTGTCAGACAGGAGGGCATATATATAAAAAAAAGGCCCCAAACAGCACATCATGCAAAGAAGAAAATTAATTGCAATGAGGTAGTTGTATGACTAAGCCAAGCGACACAAACAATTGGCCCATCTAGGAGTGGCACTGCAGTGGCAGACAGGAGGGCAGATATAAAAAAAAGGCCCCAAACAGCACATCATGCAAAGAAGAAAAAGAATTGCAATAAGGTAGTTGTATGACTAAGCCAAGCGACACAAACAATTGGCCCATCTAGGCGTGGCACTGCAGTGGCAGACAGGAGGGCAGATATTAAAAAAAGGCCCCAAACAGCACATCATTCAAAGAAGAAAAAAAGGTGCACTGAGGTTGCTGTATGACTAAGCTAAGCGACATAACCACCTGGCCCATCTAGTAGCGTCACGCAGTGGCTGAATGTCGAGAGTGGGCCGCAATTGTTCGGTCCACTGACAGCATCTCCAGCACGCTCCAGTCACTTTAAAAAAAATCTGCAATTGGTGGATTTATACGGCAGTACCCCAGGACTAATACAGCAGTACCCCTGGACTCATACGGCAATGTCACACAGGATGGCACTTTTCAAAAACGAGGCCCCAAACAGCACCTCATGCAAAGATGTCGAAGAGGAGCAATAAGGTAGCTGTGTGACTAAGCTAAGCGACACAAACAATTCCAACTGGAATTATACGTCCAAATCACTGGGATTATACATCCAAATCACTGAACTTAATTGGCAAAATCACTGTAATTATACGTCAAAATCACTGGAATTAATTGGCAAGATCACTGGAATTATACGTCCAAATCACTGGAATTAATTGGCAAAATCACTGGAATTAATAATTATACGTCCAAATCACTGGAATTATTTGGTAAAATCACTGGAATTATACGTCTAAATCACTGGAATTAATTGGCAAGATCACTGTAATTAATAATTATACGTCCAAATCACTGTAATTAATTGGCAAAATCAATGTAATTATACGTCCAAATCACTGGAATTAATTGGCAAGATCACTGTAATTAATAATTAAATGTCCAAATCACTGAAATTAAATGGCAAAATCTCGCTATCGCCTGCATAGTGAAGTGGAATCTAGATGGGATTTGGTACCGGGGACACAATACCTCCATCAATTGTCTAAATCCCACTGCACTAATGGCGTATACCGGTCGCACGTCTAACACCAACATAATTGTCAAGGCCTCAGTTATGAGGGCTTCCATCGTCATGTGAAGCTGAACCACTAGTCATGAACATAGGCCATGGCCTCAGCCGTTCCTTGCCAGTCCGTGTCGTAAATGGCATATTGGCAAGTTTATGTTTTTCTCAGAGCATTTAAATTTCTTTTTTGGGGTCTTTTTACTGAACTTTGGCTTTTAGGATTTTACATGTCCTCTACTATCACATTGGGCATCGGCATTGGAAGATAACGTTGATGGCATTTCATCGTCTATGTCATGGCTAGTGGCAGCAGCTTCAGCACTAGGCGGAAGTGGTTCTTGATCTTTCCCTATTTTATCCTCCAAATTTTTGTTCTCCTGATGCTGCACAAGACACTTCACCTGGTCTAATGCAGGACAACACAGCACAACTGAAAGAGACTTATACAGCTACACTGGATATATGGCAGCAGAGGACACCACCACTGTGACTGGTCACTGGACTTATGCACAAGAGACTTCCCCTGGTCTAAAGCAGGACAACACAGCAAAAATGCAAGCCAGCAGCACTGGGGACATATAGCAGCAGAGGACACCAACACTGTGACTGGCTGGACTGATGCAGCACAATAACTGACTACACTGGACTGGACAGCACAACACAGCACAAGACTCGCCACCCTACTTTACCGCACCCACAGACACTGAACACTGAGGACACGTCCTCTCAATACACTCTCCGAGACTGGAGTGAAAATGGCCGCGATGCGTGGCTCCTTATATGGAATCCAAATCCCGCTAGAATCCGACAGCGGGATGATGACATTTTGCCTCGTTCTGGTTTCCGAGTCAGGTGGGAAAACTCGAGCCTGACTCGGAACCGGGCTCTGAGCGTGAAGTCCGGTAGGGTTCGGTTCTCTGAGATCCGAACCCGCTCATCTCTACTCATAAAAAGTAACAAAAAAAAAAAAGACTGGGAGAATAGACGTGTTGGAGAGAGTGTATCATTCCCATGTGTATAATTTTGAATGACGGTAGGTCGCCTATGTATTATGCTACAAGTGACAGTAATTCAGACACCATTAGTGATTTCAGTACATGAAGTACTGTAGACAGAGCCGGATTAAGGGGGTGTCACAGGGGGTTAGTACCCCGGGCCCTCCTCCCTGAAGGGGCCCCCCGGACAGAGCTGCTTAGATCCATCTGACCCTACTACATGCACAGCATACACAGTCACGCTGCACGAATGGTTACTCACAGCAGCAGCTACAGCAGTAGTAGCTGCCTGGCTTGCAGGGACCATGCCTCTTCCCAGCGTCACCGAGGAGAGAGGGACCCGGATCAGCGGACTGGACAGGAGACGGAACAGACCTCTCTGCTGCCCTGATAAGGAGGGCTGTCAAGCAAGATAGTCCGGAGGTGAGCGCCTACCCCACACAGTAATGAGTTTACTGTTATAGTCCGCAGCAGTGGCAGTGCAGACTGCATATACTGTGTTAAATCTCAATGGGCAGGGACTTAAACCTTTATAATAGTTACCCCATATCCCTAAGAAGCAAGAAAAGTCGTCCCCCCCCCCCCCCCCCGTTAAAAAGCACTAAACAAAAAAAAACACTACCCCACCCTGCGGCCAATGTATTTTTTTTTTACCTCCCTTCTCCTCCAGCATAATTTAACGGTATATTATTCCTGCCTCACCCCCAATAGTTATTGATTCCCCCCCCCCCCCTGGGAGTTGCCCCCCCTCCTCCACCACCACTTCCCTAGGCATACATGATCCCCACACACACACACACACACACACACACACACACACACACATGCAGGGGCCCCCTATTTTAAGTGCCCTGGGCCCCCCAAAGGCTTAATCCGGCTCTGACTGTAGATCTTAGCTTCAACAAGGTTAGTGAATAAGAACATACATCCAGCAACAGAGACTCTTTACAGGGTATATACGTGCATGCAAGAAACTACAGCCTTCTGAGAAAGTCTTCTGTTATACAGTAATAAACAATTCCTGGTAATCAGGATTCTGCAGTTATTTACCAAAACTTGTAGTGACCGATGATATAGAAACATAGAATTTGATAGCATCAGATAAGAAATACTTGGCCCACCTAGTTTGCCCATGTACACGCACACACTTAGGATTCATTTTTTTGTAAGGAGCCAGTTAATCTACCAGTATATTTTTGGAATGTGGGAGGAAACTATAACACCCGTCGGAAACCCATGCAAGCACAGAGAGAAAATACAAACTCCACAGATTTAGAGCCTTGGTGGGAATCCAACCCATGACCTCAATGCTGTGAGGCAGTAATGCTAACCATTGCACCATCCGTGCTGTCCTGTACCACATGAAACCAGAATTTGCTATGTTGCTCTGTAGTCCAGAAACTTTGCTAATAATTATGATGGTCTCTAACAGTGATAGTCTAGTATAGTTTGCACCTATTTTGGGCAGGTACACAAACAGATGTAGCCGTCTTTGCTGCAATGTATGCCATGTCAGGGTGTGATTTGCAGCCGGCGATCACTTCTTAATTAAAGGAGTTCTGACACCCCTTATGATGCCACTGAATAACTTCTAATCGAGTGTAATCTGTTTTTATGAAATCAAATTAATGTTGTTTCTTCAGTGCATCCAGAAAGTATTCACAGCGCTTCACTTTTTCCACATTTTGTTATGTTGCAGCCATATTCCAAACTGGAATAAATTCATTTTTCCCCCTCCAAAGTCTACACACAATACAATACCTCATAATGACAACTTGAAAAAAGTGTTTTTGAGATTTCTGCTAATTTCTTTAAAATAAAAAACTAATAAATCACATGTACATAAGTATTCACAGCCTTTGCTCAATACTTTGTTGATGCACCTTTGGCAGCAATTACAGCTTCAAGTATTTTTTTAATATGATGCCACAAGCTTGGCACACCTATCTGTGGCCAGTTTCCCCATTCCTCTTTGCAGCACCTCTCAAGCTCCATCAGGTTGGATGTGAAGCGTCGGTGCACAGCCATTTTCAGATCTCTCCAGAGATGTTGAATCGGATTCAAGTCTGGGCGCTGTCTGGGCCACTCAAGGACATTCATAGAGTTTTCTTGAAGCCACTTCTTTGATATCTTGGCTGTGTGCTTAGGGTGGTTGTTCTGCTAAAAGATGAACCGTCACCCCAGTCTGAGTTCAAGAGCGCTCTCAAGCAGATTTTCATCCAGGACGTCTCTGTACATTGCTACATTCATCTTTCCCTCTATCCTGACTAGTCTCCTGGTTCCTGACGCTGAAAAACATCCACACAGCATGGTGTTGCCACCACTATGCTTCACTGTAGGGATGGTATTGGCCTGGTGATGAGCGGTGCCTGGTTTCCTCCAAACATGACGCTTGGCATTCACGCCAAAGAGTTCAATCTTTGTCTCATCAGAGCAGAGAATTTTGTTTCTCCTTCAGGTGCATTTTGGCAAACTCCAGGCTGGCCACTATGTGCTTTTTTTTTTTACTAAGGAGTGGCTTCCGTCTGGTTACTCTGCCATACATGCCTGATTGGTGGATTGCTGCAGAGATGGTTGTCCTTCTGGAAGGTTCTCCTCTCTCCACAGAGGAATGCAGTAGCTCTGACAGAGTGACCATCGGGTTCTTGGTCACCTCCCTGACTAGGGCCGTTCTCCCCCGATCACTCAGTTTAGATGACCGGCCAACTCAAGAAGGAGTCCTGGTGGTTCTGAACTTCTTCCATTTATGGATGATGGAGGCCACTGTGCTCATTGGGACCATCAAAGCAGCAGATATTTTTCTGTACCCTTCCCCAGATTTTTGCATCGAGACAATCCTGTGTCGGAGGTCTACAAACAGTCAAATGTGGGACCTTATATAGACAGGTGCGTGCCTTTCCAAATCATGTTTAAGAAACTGAATTTAACACATGTGGACTCCAATTAAGCTGTAGGAACATCTCAAGGATAATCAGTGGAAACAGGATGCACCTGAGCTCAATTGTGAGCTTTATGGCAAAGGCTGTGAATACTTATGTACATCTAGTTTCTTAGTTTTTTATTTTTAATAAATTTGCAAATATCTCAAAAACACTTTTTTCACGTTGTCATTATGGGGTATTGTGTGTAGAATGTGGAGGGGAAAAAAATAATTTATTCCATTTTTGAATAAGGCTGTAACATAACAAAATGTGGAAAAAGTGAAGCGCTGTGAATACTTTCCGGATGCACTCTATAAAAGCACCATAAAATGAGTATGAATAGAATAGCTTCTGATTTGCAGTGGTTTCAATAGAACCACCACCAAATAGAACACGCCACGGCAGATTGTCATTTAGAAATGGAAACCACTGCTTAGTAAATGCTATTAATTAAAATAAAAACAGTGTCAAATAACAGTAGTTTCCCGTGGTTTCTAAATGACACCAAAACTGCCACTTAGTAAATGCTATCAGTAAAACATAGATGGAGGTTTTGAAATGGCAGCAAAACCACAGCTTAGTAAATTTAGTTCATAAGATGCTGCAGAGGCTTGCCATGCATGCCTGTAGTTGCATTTTATTCAATTAATATGCGCTTGTTCACATCCATTCACTACACAGACCTGATTGCTAGGGTGCGTTTTTTGCATCCCTGCGAACAGGTAGTCGCCGCCTACAGGGGGAGGGGGAAATCGGCATGTGCAGGAGAGCTGCACAAACAGAAGTCTGTGCATTCTCTGCACAGACCAGGACATACTCTTCCAGTGCGATGATCGGGGCCGGAGCTGAAACCCTCCCTCCAAAAGCCTTGTGCCTCCTGAGTTTTTCTGGACACTCCTTAAAAATGGTCAGTTGCCACCCACAAACGGCCTCTTCCTGTCAGTCACCTTGCGATCGCCCGTGCGATCGCTTTTCTCGCACCCTCCGGTCGCTGCCCGGCGCTCCCCATTGATGTGGACCGACGCACCTGCGTATTGCGGTGCATACTCATGTGCAGTTCAGACCTGATCGCTGGCTGCACGTAAACGCAGCCTAGCGATCAGGTCTGAATTAGGTCCTTTATGTGTTACTGCTCTGAGATGATTACTATATGGTCAGCAATGAGGGATTGTTTCTGATTTATGTTTTTTTACTTTGTTTACAGGAACACACGGATCATTCACTTTAAATGTCCATGTAGATAAAAGTTTGGCCCCTATTTTCGCTATCTTAATTTTCACTGTATTGCCCAAAGGAGAAACTGTTGTAGGTAGAGCAGAATACAAAGTTTCATCCTGTTCCAGGAACAATGTGAGTATATAAACATAGACAATATCAGAATGCATTATAGAGGTGGTATATTTGTATGGAAGAGGAAAGCTATTACTATTATACTTTATTTATATGGGGCCACAAGCAGGGACGTGCGGTGAGGTAAATGGCTCAGGAGGCACTGGCTAGTACCAGAGTCAGATATAAACACAATATATATGCCAAAGGGTTCATGTGAGCATTAGGTAAAGACATACCTCCCAAATTCTGTGCTGTGGGAGTTGGGACACGCCGCGCCGGAGGCGCGGTTGCGGATGTATAAGGGGTGGGACTTCTGGAAGAGGGGTGGGGTCTCACAGTAAGGGGGCATGGCCTATTGCAGCGCCCCCCCTCCCCATTTTCATCATTTTGGGGGCATGTCTAGCGCTCCATGACTGCCCCCCCGCCCGCGGGACATTGCGACCCGCGGGAGGGACAGTGGGACAGTGTCCAATTAGCGGGACTGTCCCGCTGAAATCGGGACAGTTGGGAGGTATAGTAAAGATGCAGCAGAATAAACTCCTGGAAACTTGGTGAGGTTCGATTAGAGATGTGTGGAAAAGATACTCACCTGCCATAGACTTTTACCCCACAGTTTTGACTATAAAAATTATTAGAATAATATTTCTAACATATTTTTTGTATTTTTATATACTTTATACAGTCAAATCTCTGGTGCAAACGTTACTATGACAGAAAAGGCTCTGCCTCACCTTAACGCACGTCACCTGATACAAGTGCCTTACATAGTACATGGGCCCTCATTCCGAGTTGATCGCTCGCTAGCTGCTTTTAGCAGCAGTGCAAACGCTAAGCCACCGCCCTCTGGGAGTGTATCTTAGCTTAGCAGAAGTGCGACTGAAAGGTTAGCAGAATAGTGTTGACATTTTTTCAAGCAGTTTCAGAGTAGCTGCAGACCTACTCCTTCCTTGCGATCACTTCAGTCTGTTTGGTTCCTGGTTTGACGTCACAAACACGCCCTGCGTTTATCCAGCCACTCCCCCATTTCCCCAGGCATGCCTGCGTTTTTACCTGACACGCCTGCGTTTTTTTAGCACACTACCGGAAAACGGCCAGTTACCACCAGAAGCACCCACTTCCTGTCAATCATTCAACGAACAACAGTGCAACTGAAAAACGTCGCTAGATCTTGTGTGAAACTGCATAGTTTTGTGTGAAAGTACATCGCGCGTACGCACTGCGCACCATGCGCATGTGCAGAAGTGCTCATTTTTATCCTGATCGCTGCGCTGCGAACAACGGCAGCTAGCGATCAACTCGGAATGACCCCCATAAAGTACTGTAGTGTAAACAAAACAAGAAAAAAAGCGTATAGTTTGAAATATTGTATAAAATGGGGAGCATGATACTGTACTGTATATAACCATTGGTGCATATGGAGTCATAATACCCACGAAAAAAGCCACGGGTCAGTGCCATTGTTGGTATTTAAGAGAAGATGCTGGAAGAAGCGAGGAGAGGAAAATCACATTAGGGAAGAGGATTCTGCTCATGATAACAATCTAAGGGGACAGACAGGGGTGACACAGAAGGTAGACTGTGAGAAATGAACACAGGGGGCAATTCAGAGTTGATCACAACAGCAATTTTTTTAGCAGTTGGGCAAAACTATGTTGTACTACAGGTGGGGCAGATGTAACATGTGCAGAGAGAGTTAGATTTTGGTGGGTTATATTGTTTCTGTGCAGGTAGGCTTTATTTTTACACTGCAATTTAGATTTCAATGTGAACACACCCCACCCAAATCTAATCTCTCTGCACATTTTACATCTGCCCCACCTGCAGTGCCAAATGGTTTTTTTTCCGTTAGTGTGCTTTTTTGGTTTGCTAACAACTCTGAATAACCCCCTATAGAGCAGAGGGTTAAGCGGAGAGCTGTAAGAAATTAAAGGGGAAATAGACATTAAATTAAGGTCTACATTTATTTAACTGCTTTTTTTTTAAAAGCAAACTGCTGGTTTGTGAACTGTATGATTTACTAAAGGCAAGATAAACGTATTAATACAAGTAAGCATTTCTGTCCATGTGTATGCTGAATCTTACAGATCCATAAACTCCAGAATGCAAAAACACCCATGATCAGTGACATGAGAGTTACCAATAAGAGAGTAGGATGAGCTGTTTGACATAAAAGAGTATAAACTATTTACATAGATTTTTTATCAATTTCAAATTACAGTCGATCTGAACCGAAGTTGTGTTTCAGCTGATAAAACACACATTTACTAACAGATGATTTGTTTTATATTAAATTTTAAATGTTAGTAAATTTTAGCACAGGAAACACCAAAATTGATTTAGATCGATTTTAGCGGGTCATTCCGAGTTGTTCGCTCGTTATTTTTTTTTTGCTACGGAGCGATTAGTCGCAAACTGCGCACGCGCAATGTGTGCAGCGCGCCTGCGCCAAGTAAATTAGCACAAAAGTTTGGTATTTTACTCATGGCGTAACAAAGTTTTTTCTTCTGATCGGAGTGTGATTGACAGGAAGTGGGTGTTTCTGGGCGGAAACTGGCTGTTTTCTGGGAGTGTGCGGAAAAATGCAGGCGTTTCAGGGAAAAACACGGGAGTATCTGGAGAAACGGGGGAGTGGCTGGGCGTGTGTGTGACGTCAAACCAGGAACGAAACTGACTGAACTGATCGCTATTTGTGAGTAGGTCTGGAGCTACTCAGAAACTGCTAAGAAATTTCTATTCGCAATTCTGCTAATCTTTCGTTCGCAATTCTGCTAAGCAAAGATACACTCCCAGAGGGTGGCGGCTTAGCGGGTGCAATGCTGCTAAAAGCAGCTAGCGAGCGAACAACTCGGAATCACCCCCTAAGTCAATTCAGATTAAATAATTTATGAAAAATGACTTTAAGGAAATATACTCTTAAGTTTCTCAATTACACTTAAAAGAGTAGTAAATAGTGAGGTATCCCATTAGCCTTGAAAATGCAGATTTAAAAAAAAAAAAAATCAATATTTTTTTACCCCCCCCCATCCTATTATTTATCACGTAAAACCCGTTTTTCACTCGAAAATACATAGTGTCTGCGAAAAGTTGCGGACCTATGTATTTTCGACCTATGTAACACCTGGTAAACCAATTAGCTGCTGTAAATTACCACGGCTAATTGGATGCCCCCATTTAGTCACATAAATATCACATTAAATAGCAGAAAGATAAATATATTAAATGGATAAAATTGTTACAGAAATGATCACATAAAATGTTATGAGAAGTATAAAATAGAGAAAATAGTTAAACTATAGGTAAAAATAGCGTGAAATGTGCATCAGTTTTAAACTACAATTCCCGACTCGGGAATTGTAATTTCAAAACGGATATACACTTCATGCTATTTACAGTACGCAAATCACAGAGCTAGACTAGAACCCCAGCAGCTCTAATGGTACTACGCAACATGCATACAAACTGCAATAACAGCTATGCTGTACTAGAAGCCTGGTTGTCATGGTGTTATTGGTGATGAGCTATAACCATACAGTACATAAAAACAAGAGGTGAAAATCAGATTTTTGGTATTAAAATGCACAACTGAGAGGATTGCGGTCAGGCCCCTCCGGGATTAGGGGCGCTGAAATTTAAGCTTCATTAGTTTCTATGTAGGTCCGCCACTGAGTGTAGTATTATTATAATGCTAATGGTTGGTCTTGATTTGAATGGCTATACA
The DNA here is from genome assembly GCF_028390025.1 of Pseudophryne corroboree. Taxonomy (NCBI): domain Eukaryota; kingdom Metazoa; phylum Chordata; class Amphibia; order Anura; family Myobatrachidae; genus Pseudophryne; species Pseudophryne corroboree. Next base: position 706,818,319 of record NC_086446.1, on the reverse strand, counting down.
GTAGGTAGACTGTGATTTTGTGTAGGTGGATTCAATTTTAGATTCAGTTTATGCTCCATGTGAAGGAAGCGCTGTGCAGTTTAACAAAGAGCAGATAAAGGTCTTCCTGTGCTCCTATGTACATTCTGGAGATGGGGATGGTGTCTACTGGCAGAGATAGTCTGCAGATGTTGATGCTTTGTATTAGCAGTTTCTTTTTCACCTAGATTTAACACTTTATTGGGTCTATTCAATGCATGTCGTATCATCTCCGACGGAGAGGATCCAACAATGCAGTATTCAATTTGCGGGCAAATCCGACTGGTTTTGCACGTTTTCGACTATGCCAATATGACTTTTTTCAAAGTCGGATTGACATTGTCGAAAATGGGACTAAAACCTGCCGGATTTGGCTGCAAATCCGACAAAACACGTGGATCCCGGGCTAATCTGCTGATCCATGTGTTTTCCGACATGTCGCTAAAATGGCAGTACCATTGAATAGGTCGAATCATGATTCAACCTAAATAAGTCGGAAACTGCCGTCTTTCCAACTAGATGGCAGTTCCGACTTCAATCGAATAGACCCCTATGTGATTTACACAGTTAAGTGCTGCGTCTTCTCCTTTAAGCAGACAGGGAAATGCCCAGTAACAAGAACGTAAATGAAAACATGAAACACATTTTGCCTGTGTTAAACAAGACTTCTTCGGAGAATAAAAGATGGTGGAATAACATTATAGCATCCCAATTTGAGAGAGTAATTGTGGAATGGCACAGATGGGACTAACATCATTATGTGATATTTGCCAAATTAACACTTCATACATCTGTGTGACAACATAGTTACTATGCTGTCCTCCCATTAGATATAGACCACATAGAAAAGCAGCTTAAATGCTGGTAAATTCTTTCATTTTCAAGGTACATTAAGTATTTATTTCTTTTTATTTACATGCACAACCCACCAATATCCATTGTAGTTACGTATAAGGCAACTGGTTCTACTGTTTTCAAAAAACTATCCCAGTGTTAATGTATGGAAGCTACTGGCCGATTCCTCTTTTGACATGCAGAAGGTATTCTGGTTTTGTCTGTGCATGATCAGACCGAGGTGGGGATTCCTTTGCCTCTGAAGAACAGTCAGGGCCTCATGGCTCCCTATTTGTAAAGAATATTAGTACTTACTATGGCATAGTGAGAATAACCTTAAAAGTAAGCACTGCTTAGTAGTTGTGTATGATTTGCCGGCAGCCATGATGCTGGTGGTACAGAAGACTGACTGCAGCATCCCGATGGTGAGAATCCCGACAGGGGCTAGGTAACTATACTTACCTTCCCCCAATGTACCCCTAACTCAAACACTCCCTTCCCACAGACTAAACCTAACCTCACCCTCCCATCCCGCAGCCTAACCTAACCCTCCCCGGCGGTACCCAAACCTAACGCCCCTCTTCCCACAGCCTAAACCTATCCCTCCCTCCCCCACAGCCTTACTCTAACCCACCCAAGGGGTGCCTAATAATACCACCCTTCCCGCAGCCTACCTATAACCCCCTTTTCCAACAGCCTAAGACTAACCCTCTCCCTGCAGCCTAAACCTAACCACCCCATCTGTGGTCAATGGCCAATGCAGAAGGCGTGGCCGCACCCCCTCATTTGAAAACAGTTAAAAGTGAATCGGCAGTAAAGACTGCACAGGAGGCGCCAAGGAGGGCAATCGCTGATGTGTGGGTGAAATCGCACCTCTCCCTTCCCCTTTCCCACACACCCAACAGGGAGAGAGGATTGACTTCCTCTGCAGCTGTCTCTCTCCAAAGTCAGCACACCAGCAGCGTGTGTTCTGTTTCGGAGAGAGGTTGCTGCTGTGGCAGCAGTCTGCCTTCTCTCACACTGTAATGAACTGGGTGGACAGATGGATGGGCGGGGGGGATAAGAATACCCTCTCCCCCCTCTCTGCACCACTGCCTGCCCCTTCCCTGTGGGAAAAACCTTGGAGACCCCGGCATACTTACATTCAGGATGTTGGCATTCAGGATTCCGTAGTTGGCATTCCAAGTGATGTCGAACTTCCGGCGCCTGCATTTTGGCTGCGTGTCGGGATTCCGGGGTTTCGAGCATCGCCATCCTGATAGCATCCCCTTAGTAGAATGTTGTCAACACAGCTGACATTCTTGAGCACTGTTTAATTACACAATTCTCCAGGCTACTGTGAGAGGCAAGATTTCCAGAAAAGTTATGACACTGAAAACCCATCCACAACTCGGTTATAATCCTAGCTACGAGGAGTACAGATCTTATTGGCACAAAATATACAAAAATCAAAATGGAAACGAAAGCTACAGTACAGTATACTAGTTTATGTGACTACTGATTTATTTTACTTTAAAATCTTCTTTGATATTCTTGATATTTCACAGGTCCATCTCAGTTTCTCTGAAGCTCAGGTCCGTCCTGGAGAAAATGTGAATCTTAAGGTAACAGCAGACTCTGGATCCTGGTGCTCCGTGCGATCTGTGGATAAAGGATTCTTACTTCATGCACCTCATGAAGTCTCCTTATTAGATGTTTTAGTAAGTTTGGATTTATTCTTATACTATGGTTAAAAACAAATATTATGGCTTCTCCTTTTTCAAGATATTCATTACCTATTGTGATCTTCTGGTACAGGTTGAGTATCCCTTGTCCAAAATGCTTGGGATGAGAGGTATTTTGGATATCGGATTTTTCCGTATTTTGGAATAATTGCATACCATAATGAGATATCATGGCAATGGGACCTAAATCTAAGTACAGAATGCATTTATGTTACATATACACCTTATATACACAGCCTGAAGGTAATTTTAGCCAATATTTTTTATAACTTTGTGCATTAAACAAAGTGTGTCTACATTCACACAATTCATTTATGTGTCATATACACCTTATATACACAGCCTGTAGGTCATTTAATACAATATTTTTAATAACTTTGTGTATTAAACAAAGTTTGTGTACATTGAGCCATCAAAAAACAAAGGTTTCACTATTTCACTCTCACTCAAAAAAGTCCGTATTTCGGAATATTCCGTATTTCGGAATATTTGGATATGGGATACTCAACCTGTAATACTTTTATTTCTTTAAACCAAAATAATTGGAGAAAATATGAGATAATGATTCATGATTCAGGGGAAACCACCGGTGGGCCCTACTGCCTGGGGGCCTACTCGCTCCTCTAGGGATCAGGTTCCAGTCTGTACTGTTACTAATCTAGTACATTATCATGCATGCACAACAGTATTTACTGTATATAATTTTGTAGGGACCAACAATTGCAAAATGGTTAGGCAAACCAATGTGGCGGCTGGGCACACCCCCTCTAGAGACTGGCCCCTATCACTGTATTTCCCCGTTGGGCCCTACATGCCCCAGTCTGACAGTGTCGCCGCATCTAAACACGGGTTATTGGCACATGAATGCGCATAACCTGTGTTCATGTGCGGATTGAAAGGTGCAAGGGTTGAAATACCAGGTCGAGTGACCCAGTATTTCAACCCAGGTCATGAGCAGGGTTGAACACGTCTTGAACCCGGCTCACTGTGCGGTGTGAATGGGAGCTGGTACGATGCAATCCGTTTCCCATTCACTCTCTGTGTACGGGCGGCGTTTGGAGGTCATGTGATCTCCAAGCGCTGCCCCCACCGAGTCACCGCTGACGTCTCCAACTCTGCAATATGACGGGTTGCAGTCAGCGGTGATGGAGAGCCTGAGGAGGGTCGCACAGTGGGAGCTCCCATGTCAGGCTCCCGTGTGCGACCCGCATCAGGCAGTCTGAAAGGGGTATAAGTCTCATGTCCAGATTAATAGGGGATGAAGCACACACCTGGTAATGAATTTGGTATTAGGATGGAGCTGAGTCATGTGATCATATCCTATGTTTTCAGTATGAACAGACAGCCGTCACATTTTCCTCCCCGCCACTGTACAGGGGGCACCGGTGGCTGCTGTATGGGAGGCAATATTCCCCTTAGCGGCTGATCTGGGCCAGGCTCCTCCAACACTTATTTTAGTGAGAATGCAAGTCCAGTTGGAAATGCACTTACTGGTGAAAGTGCCATTTATGGGGCATACAGTATTTACTATTTATCGTTTATTGGTCCTGAAATTTGTAATTTGGAAATCTCTTTTTTCACAGCATATCATCTCAAAAATAAATGATGGGGCCCATTTATCAATGTGTGATAAAACTCGTTGTGAAGGATATAACTTATTGCATATGATAAATGGTGCTCCAGCCAATCTGCTGCCAACTGACATTTTTCAAACAGTGACAGTTAGGAGCTGGACATATGACAGATAGGAGCTGATTGACTGGAGTATTGCTAAATTTTCCCAAAATCACGTGCAGAGATAGGGGCCCCAATAGGAGCCGGTCCGTGCGATGTCTTTACTTTCTGGTTTGGACCAAGATCATGGTTATGCTACGGCTCATGCAAGATCTGCTGACTGAGTATTTGCTAGCAAGATTACCGGGGATCCCACTCCAAGAACATACAGTATTTGCTGCAGACTCCCAGACTGGATATTTATTTTTGGTGTGATATCTTACAATTTCCCATTGACAAAGTTGCCCTATATAATCGTGACTACAGTACTATGGGTCTAATTCAGACCTGATCGCAAAAGCAAAATCTTTCTCTAATGGGCAAAACCATGTTGCACTACAGGTGGGGCAGATGTAAAATGTGCAGAGAGAGTTAGATTTGGGTGGATAATTTTGTTTATGTGCAGGGTAAATACTGGCTGCTTTATTTTTACACAGCAATTTAAATTTCAGTTTGAACACACCCCACCCAAATCTAATTCTCTCTGCACATGTTACATATGCCCCACCTGCAGTGCACATGGTTTTGCCCATTAGATAAAAATGTTGCTGTTGCGATCAGGTCTGAATTAGGCCCAATAACTTTAGGAATTCATAAAGCCCAGCTGATCTAAGTGGAATAATCACAATGCAAGGATGTCGAATGTGGTGGTGTTTATATGTGTGTGTTTATATATACACTGCTCAAAAAAATAAAGGGAACACTAAAATAACACATCCTAGATCTGAATGAATGTAATATTCTTATTAAATACTTTGTTCTTTACATAGTTGAATGTGCTGACAACAAAATCACACAAAAATGATCAATGGAAATCAAATTTATTAACCCATGGAGGTCTGGATTTGGAGTCACACTCAAAATTAAAGTGGAAAAACACACTACAGGCTGATCCAACTTTGATGTAATGTCATACTTGCCTACATGACCCTCTCCATGAGGGAGAAAATGCTCTGTTCCTGGACTTTCCTGGTAATGTATGATTGCCATCACCTGTGGTGAGCTAGTTAATTGATAAGAAAGGTGTTTCACCACAGGTGATGGCAATCATACATTACCAGGAAAGTCCAGAAACAGAGCATTTTCTCCCTCATGGAGAGGGTCAGGTAGGTAAGTATGTGTAATGTCCTTAAAACAAGTCAAAATGAGGCTCAGTAGTGTGTGTGTGGCCTCCATGTGCCTGTATGACCTCCCTACAATGCCTGGGCATGCTCCTGATGAGGTGGCGGATGGTCTCCTGAGGGTTCTCCTCCCAGACCTGGACTAAAGCATCCGCCAACTCCTGGACAGTCTGTGGTGCAATGTGGCGTTGGTGGATGGAGCGAGACATGATGTCCCAGATGTGCTCAATTGGATTCAGGTCTGGGGAACGGGCGGGCCAGTCCATAGCATCAATGCCTTCGTCTTGCAGGAACGGCTGACACACTCCAGCCACATGAGGTCTAGCATTGTCTTGCATTAGTGTTAGGATCTCCTGCTCTGTGCTGCCACGTCGCCATGGCAACCGGGAGGCAAGTGTTAGCGAAGTAACCTGAGCGCAGCTGATACTCCGGTCCGGGTTTTTACTGTGTAGTGGTTACAGGCTCTGTGCACGGCAGGGAATCCGGCGCTGGTTTTGTGCTCACAGTCTGTGAGGTCTGAGTGGGGCGTGGACAGCACCTGCTATATAAACCATCCTCTCAGGCTAGGCAAATGCTGCTGAATCTTTGTTTGTTAGTCAGTTCCAGAGAGTTAGCTAGTACTGTGTGACTTTGTATTTACTTGTTGCTTACTGCGAATAGGCCTTGGGATTCGGTACTTCATTCTGCCAATCCGGACCTAGCAGTAAGACTGGAGTCAGTTGTTTGACCTGCTGGGGTTCTTTTGCTATTCTGTGAACCCAGCAGGTTTGCGGCTGTACTCTCAGACCTGCTTGCTTAATCCTCCCTCACTGTGCAGGGCGTCCAGGTGTCAGTTTAGTGGCAGTAAGCTGAACCTGTGCCCTGCAAGTGGGGGTTAGGATTGTGGATACTCTCCTTGTGTCTATATTTCTATCTCTGACCAAGGAGTTTATTCCCACACCCGTTGGTAACCCTTTGGGGTTTTTTCTGTTGTTCTTAGCAACATCATTTCAGGTGCTCCACATGTTAAATCACTACACCTCGCTTCATTGTCCGCTCTATTCCATCTGAGCATTCCTGACACTAGGGAGACACCCAATTCCTGAGCCTTTGGGCTTCTCCGTTCACTTTGTGTTTATTAGTTATTCCATCACCTCCTGTGTATGTTATGTTATACTGTCTGTGAGTTCATTTGCTTCGCTTCCCTCTCTGTTCATACACCGGTATACTCCTGTTAGCACTGGTGTGCGTAACATATTCAGCAGCCTTACTCCTGTTGAAATTTTGTGGGAATATGGAGCATACCCCTCAAAATACTTTGCAACAGGTGGTCGATCAGGTGCAGGTCCTGACTCGACAATTTAATGAGATGTCCATTAAAATGAACACCCCGCAGGCTGCTAGCGGAGCTCCCGCAGCAGCAGCGGCAAGTTAAGGAGCTGAAAGTAAATCTCCCGGATCGTTTTTCTGGAGATCGCTCGCAGTTCTTTTGTTTCAAGGAGAGCTGTAAGCTATATTTCAGGCTTAGGCCCCAGTCTTCTGGGTCGAAGATTCAGCGGGTGGGCATGGTGATTTCCTTGCTACAAGGAGACCCACAGGTCTGGGCATATGGGTTACAGCCTGACTGTCCGTCGTTTAAAAGTGTTGATGCTTTTTTTACGGCACTGGGCATTTTGTATGATGACCCTGACAAGATGGCTTCAGCCGAGGCTCAGATTACGGTTCTTAAGCAAGGGCGACGGCCAGCTGAGGTTTATAGTACGGAGTTTCGGAGGTTGGCTCATGATACCCAGTGGAATGACCCAGCCCTGAGAAACCGGTACCGAAGGGGCCTTTCTGACCAGATAAAGGACCAACTGGTACAATATCCCTCGCCTGATAGCTTAGATCAGCTCATGCAGTTATCCATCCGGGTGGATAGACGGCTGAGAGAGCGTAGGCTTGAAAGGGAGACCGCAGTTTCCTTTTTTCCCAAGGGAACCTCAGACTCTGAGGAATATTCAGAGGAGCCTATGCAGATTGGGGCTACCCGCCTCTCCTCGCGTGAGAAGACGCGGAGGAGACAGCAGGGTTTGTGTTTGTACTGTGGGAATAAAGGTCATGTTGTAGTATCATGCCCAGAAAAAACGGAAAACTTCAGGGCCTGAGGGTGATGGGAAATATCCTGTCAGGCCAGAAGTCAGAATTTCCCAAAAAGACTTTTCTCATTCCGGTGACTTTGGAGATCCTCGGTCAAACTGTCAAGACTGAGGCCTTTGTTGACAGTGGGGCCGATGGGGTTTTCATGGACCGTCAATTCGCCCTGGAACACTCTGTTCCCTCAGTACCTTTGGCATCAGAGATTGAGATCTGTGGGTTAAACGGGGAACCATTGTCCCAGGGTAAAATTACCTCCTGCACCAGCCAAATTCCTTTGTTTATTGGAGCCACACACTCTGAAAAATTGTCTTTTTATGTGACTGTCTGTTCTTTTGCCCCATTGGTTTTGGGGTTACCCTGGTTAAGGGCCCATAACCCTCAATTTGACTGGGTCTCTGGGGAGATTCTTAGTTGGGGTAGTGATTGTTTCAGGAGTTGCTTGAGCCTTCCAGTCAGGCTCTCGCAGCTAAGTTTGCCAGGATTGCCAGGATGTTATGCAGATTTTGCGGATGTGTTCTCCAAAAAAGTTGCGGAGGTACTACCTCCCCATCGCCCCTATGACTGTGCCATTGATTTGTTGCCGGATGCTAAGCTTCCCAAGAGCAGTTTGTACTCCCTGTCACGTCCTGAGACTCAGGCTATGGCAGAGTACATTCAGGACAACTTGGCTAAGGGATTTATCAGACCCTCACAGTCCCCAGTTGGGTCGGGGTTCTTCTTCGTGGGTAAAAAGGACGGTTCGTTGCGACCCTGCATCGACTTCAGGGAATTGAATTGTATCACGATTAAAAACTCGTACTCACTGCCTCTCATTTCGGTTTTGTTTGACCAGCTTCGTACTGCCACCATTTTTTCTAAGATTGACCTACGCGGTGCTTACAATCTAATCCGAATAAGAGAGGGGGATGAATGGAAGACTGACTTTAATACCCACTCAGGGCATTATGAATATTTGGTGATGCCTTTTGGGCTCTCTAATGCCCCGGCAGTCTTCCAGGAATTCATGAACGATGTGCTCAGGGAATATTTGGATAGATTCTTAGTTGTTTATCTAGATGACATCCTAATCTTCTCTCATTCCCTGGAGGAACATCGGAAGCATGTACGCTTAGTCCTCCAGAAACTCAGAGACCACCAGCTTGGGGCGAAGCTGGAGAAGTGCGAGTTTGAAGTCCAGCAAATCGCATTTCTAGGGTATATTATCTCCTCAGAAGGTTTCCAAATGGAGGGTTCTAAGGTACAGGCAGTCCTGGATTGGGTGCAGCCCACTAGTTTGAAGGCGCTTCAGCGTTTTCTGGGCTTTGCGAATTTTTATAGACGGTTTATCGCTGGATTTTCGTCTATAGTGGCCCCCTTGGTGGCGCTCACTAAGAAAGGGGCGGATGTTGCTCACAGGTCTTGTGAGGCCAAAGCGGCCTTTGCCCGTCTCAAAAGGGCATTTGTCTCGGCCAAGGTGCTGCGACACCCAGATCCAGAGAGTCCTTTTGTGGTAGAAGTGGATGCCTCTGAGATAGGTATTGGGGCAGTGCTCTCTCAGATGGGGGTGTCTGATAATCGCCTTCATCCCTGTGCTTACTTTTCCCGTAAATTTTCGTCTGCCGAGATGAATTATGATGTGGGTAACCGGGAATTGTTGGCTATAAAGGATGCACTCGGGGAGTGGAGACACTGGCTTGAGGGGGCTAAGTTTGTGGTCTCAATTCTCACCGACCATAAGAATCTGGCATATTTAGAGTCAGCGAAGCGGCTCAATGCCAGGCAGGCACGATGGGCTTTGTTTTTTGCTCGCTTTAATTTTTTGATAACATATCGCCCTGGGTCAAAAAACATCAAGGCTGATGCGCTCTCGCGGAGTTTTGCTCCAGTTCAAGAGACCACCGAGGAGCCATTGCCCATTGTGTCCCCATCATGTATTAAAGTGGGCATTACCCAGGACCTCTTGTCATTAGTCCTTAGAGCACAGGAGCAGGCTCCTCCAGACCTTCCGGTAGGTCTCTTGTTTGTGCCTCCTAGGTTAAGACTGCAAGTGTTCCTGGAATTCCATGCCAATAGGTCGGCAGGGCATCCGGGTATTGTCAGAACTCGGGAGTTGCTGTCTAGGGCGGTGTGGTGGCCCTCGGTGGCTAGGGATGTGGATCAGTGGGTTCGGGCATGTGACGTTTGTGCCCGAAATAAAACTCCTAGAGGGGTTCCTTTCGGCCCATTACATCCACTCTCTATTCCGTCTAAGCCATGGACCCACATTTCCATAGATTTTGTGGTGGACTTGCCCAAATCCTCGGGGATGACAGCCATTTGTGTTGTCGTTGACAGGTTTTCGAAGATGGCGCATTTCGTTCCACTGGTTGGGTTGCCATCAGCCAGACGCCTGTCTGAGTTATTTATGCAGCATGTTGTGCACCTCCACGGGTTGCCACTTGATGTGGTCTCTGACCGTGGATCCCAGTTTGTGGCCAAATTCTGGAGGGCATTTTGTTCTGATCTCCAGATTTCTGTGAGCTTGTCGTCAGGCTACCATCCACAGTCTAATGGGCAGACTGAGAGGGTGAACCAGTCCTTGGAGCAGTTCCTCAGGTGTTATGTCTCCAAGTGTCATACTGACTGGGTTGCTCATCTGTCCATGGCGGAGTTTGCCTATAACAACGCGGCTCACTCTGCTACAGGGATCTCTCCCTTCCTTTGTGTGTATGGGCATCATCCTAAGGCCAATTCTTTTGACCCCCTGGATTCCACGCCTGGTGGTTCCTCTGTTGTTTCGGTCCTTAGGGGTATTTGGAGGAAAGTGAAGAAAGCCCTTGTGTCTGTGTCATTAGTGACCAAAAGGGTTTTTGATAAGCGGAGAAGACCCTGCAGCTTCAAATTAGGAGACTTCGTCTGGTTGTCCACCAAGAATTTGAAGTTGAGACAGCCATCTCATAAGTTAGGCCCCCGGTTCATCTGCCCTTATAAGATCACCAGGGTTATCAATCCGGTGGCATTTCAGTTAGATCTGCCCCGTTCATTGGGTATCAGTAAAACATTTCATTGTTCCCTTTTAAAACTGGCGGTTAGTAATCCTTCTTCCAGTGGAAGACCTTCTCCTCTTCTGATACGGGGTCAGAGGGAGTTTGTGGTTGAAAGGGTTCTTGACTCCAAGATGGTTCGGGGTCGGCTGTCATTTTTGGTGCACTGGAAGGGGTATGGCCCGGAGGAGCGGTCGTGGGTGCGCAGTTTTGATCTTCATGCCCCCAGACTGATACGCTCTTTCTTCTCGCAGTTCCCCGATAAACCCGGTGGTAGGGGTTCTTTGACCCCTCGTCAGAGGGGGGGTACTGTTAGGATCTCCTGCTCTGTGCTGCCACGTCGCCATGGCAACCGGGAGGCAAGTGTTAGCGAAGTAACCTGAGCGCAGCTGATACTCCGGTCCGGGTTTTTACTGTGTAGTGGTTACAGGCTCTGTGCACGGCAGGGAATCCGGCGCTGGTTTTGTGCTCACAGTCTGTGAGGTCTGAGTGGGGCGTGGACAGCACCTGCTATATAAACCATCCTCTCAGGCTAGGCAAATGCTGCTGAATCTTTGTTTGTTAGTCAGTTCCAGAGAGTTAGCTAGTACTGTGTGACTTTGTATTTACTTGTTGCTTACTGCGAATAGGCCTTGGGATTCGGTACTTCATTCTGCCAATCCGGACCTAGCAGTAAGACTGGAGTCAGTTGTTTGACCTGCTGGGGTTCTTTTGCTATTCTGTGAACCCAGCAGGTTTGCGGCTGTACTCTCAGACCTGCTTGCTTAATCCTCCCTCACTGTGCAGGGCGTCCAGGTGTCAGTTTAGTGGCAGTAAGCTGAACCTGTGCCCTGCAAGTGGGGGTTAGGATTGTGGATACTCTCCTTGTGTCTATATTTCTATCTCTGACCAAGGAGTTTATTCCCACACCCGTTGGTAACCCTTTGGGGTTTTTTCTGTTGTTCTTAGCAACATCATTTCAGGTGCTCCACATGTTAAATCACCACACCTCGCTTCATTGTCCGCTCTATTCCATCTGAGCATTCCTGACACTAGGGAGACACCCAATTCCTGAGCCTTTGGGCTTCTCCGTTCACTTTGTGTTTATTAGTTATTCCATCACCTCCTGTGTATGTTATGTTATACTGTCTGTGAGTTCGTTTGCTTCGCTTCCCTCTCTGTTCATACACCGGTATACTCCTGTTAGCACTGGTGTGCGTAACAATTAGGAGGAACCCAGGGCCAACCGCACCAGCATATGGTCTCACAAGGGGTCTGAGGATCTCATCTCGGTACCTAATGGCAGTCAGGCTACCTCTGGCGTGCACATGGAGGGCTGTGCGGCCCCCCAAAGAAATTCCACCCCACACCATTACTGACCCACTGCCAAACCGGTCATGCTGGAGGATGTTGCAGGCAGCAGAACGTTCTCCTTGGCATCTCCAGACTCTGTCATGTCTGTCACATGTACTCAGTGAAAACCTGCTTTCATCTGTGAAGAGCACAGGGCGCCAGTGGCGAATTTGCCAATCTTGGTGTTCTCTGGCAAATGCCAAACGTCCTGCACGGTGTTGGGCTGTAAGCACAACCCGCACCTGTGGATGTCGGGCCCTCATACCACCCTCATGGAGTCTGTTTCTGATCATTTGAGTAGACACATGCACATTTGTGGCTTGCTGGAGGTCATTTTGCAGGGCTCTGGCAGTGCTTCTTCTGTTACTCCTTGCACAAAGGCGGAGGTAGCGGTCCTGCTGCTGGGTTGTTGCCCTCCTACGGCCTCCTCCACGTCTCCTGATGTACTGGCCTGTCTCCTGGTAGCGCCTCCATGCTCTGGACACTACGCTGACAGACACAGCAAACCTTCTTTCCACAGCTCACACTGATGTGCCATCCTGGATAAGCTGCACTACCTGAGCCACTTGTGTGGGTTGTAGACTCTGTCTCATGCTACCACTAGAGTGAAAGCACCGCCAGCTTTCAAAAGTGACCAAAACATCAGCCAGAAAGCATAGGAGCTGAGAAGTGGTCTGTGGTCACCACCTGCAGAACAACTCCTTTATTGGGGGTGTCTTGCTAATTGCCTATAATTTCCACCTATTGTCTATTCCATTTGCACAACAGCATGTGAAATTGATTGTCAATCAGTGTTGCTACCTAAGTGGACAGTTTGATTTCACAGAAGTGTGATTGACTTGGAGTTACATTGTGTTGTTTAAGTGTTCCCTTTATTTTTTTGAGCAGTATATATACATGTATATATATATATATATATATATATATATATATATATATATCTATTGGGTGGGTTTACATAACATAGGGTGTGTTTCTGACCAGATCGCACGCAGGCGTTTTTTTGCAGTGCTGCGATCAGGTAGTTGCCGCCTACAGGGGGAGGGGGTAATCACTGTGCAGGGGTGCACAGCTCAGGACTTACTCAGCCGCTGTGACGATCCAGCCAGGAGATGGCATCAGGAACCCTCCCTCCAAACGGCTGGACACGCCTGCATTTTTCCGGACACTCCCTAGAAACGGTCAGTTGACACCCATAAACGGCCTCTTCCTGTCAATCTTCTTGCAATCGCCCATGTGATCACTTTCTTTGTTAATTCTGTCGCTGTCCAGCGATCCCCGCCGCCGCCGGCCGATGCGCCTGCGCATTGCAGAGCATATGCATGCACAGTTCAGACCCGATCGCACCGCTGCAAAAAAAGCTAGCGTGCGATCGGGTCTGAATGAACCCCATAGTTTGGAGCAGATAAGGGCTGTGACTTATATTTTTCTGATTTTGCATGTCTATCAGATTTGATATCATAATATTTGTATCCACATTTATTTCATAGCAGTTTAATGTGCAAATGGTTCTCTGTTAATAAAGTCAATGCTGATATAGTATGGGGTCTATTTAGTAGACTTTTCTACAGTATTTTAGCTGGAGAAGCCTAAAATATAGAGAAATATTGTTTCTCTATATTAAATATAGAGAACACCAGTGATTTCATTGCCTTTCTGTTTGTGTGGCTCCCATAGGTTTCATTAACGCTATTTATATAGCTGAGAGAAGCAATGGTTGTCTCCAATACACAGTGCCCTCTCTGGAATGCGTTATGTCTCCGGTCACTGTGTAAGAGGTGCGGCGGTGCGTGTGGTGGTGCCTGCTGCCGTGCAGGTGTAGTTTCGGTACTCACCAGGCGCCGCTCTCTCTCACCTTCAGGTACCGGATCCTTCAACGGACCTGGCAATCTTCAGTCGGATCCGGACACGACGATTCCCTCTCGGAGCTGACCGACGAACGAGCTGAGGAGAAAATGGTCTACCTTAAGGGAGGTATCCACCCTTCTTCCACCGGAAGAGGGGATACCCCAGGGGTGACAGCGACCTTCACCGGTTGGGTGAAAGGTCATCACTGGCACAAAGCCTCAGCCACCCAGATTTCACACACTCGCGCTCTCGCACGTAGTGTGATGAAGGGGATTCTCACGTCCGTGAGCAATCCCTATTCCGGCACTCGGGGACAGACAAGGGACAAACGCACACAGATGCCACTCACCGTCAGTTCCGCACTGCGAACGTCTTCTTCTCTTACAGGTCCCTGTAAGGAGGCAAACAAACAAGCAAACAGCCGTGCAGGGCCTAACTCTAGCCTAGTGTCACACCCCTATACTAACTACAACGGCAGAGCCCTCAAACTAGCTCTGTGGGTGTGGTGCAACAAAACTAAACACACTTAACAAGCTCACACTTTACCCCGCACGGTAACAGCATACAACACGATACACAGTGCAAGCAATGACCACGGTGCTGTCCCTTTAGTTACCCGACTCAGAACACCCGGTAGTGGGGGCCGCACAGCTCACCCACCTCCAGTACTCTCTTCTCAGGGGCTCAGGTAAAGCGGACCTGCCTACCTAATACCTCAGGGTGGCCTGGGCCTAGTGCCCAGTGCCACCTTTATTCACCTCAGGGCACTTATTCACTGGGCCTAGCGCCCCCTAACTGCACACAGGCCGGTGGCCTGACTTCACCCACGAGCCTAGCGCCCGCCTAACTTGTTGCCCGTTGGGTGACCTGGGCCTAGTGCCCAGGGTCACCTTATAGAGTGGGGCTCAGGCTTACAAGCCTGCCTACTCTGTGCACGTCGGGATGGCCTGGGCCTAGCGCCCAGTACCACCCTTATTCATCTGGGGGGGGGGTCGCACCTATTAATCTGGGCCTAATGCCCACTATATGCCCTCGGGCCTAATGCCCGCCTACACAGCCAATCACAGTGGCCTGGGCCTAATGCCCAAACCACCAAATCAGGGGGGTGACGAACTCCTAACTGCGCAACAGGCCTAGTGCCTGAACTGTGCCCCCGGGCCTAATGCCCGTCCCTGGTGGTCTAGGTAGGAAGGGGGTTGGGATAAGCCTCACTGAGGCCTCACCTGGTCCAGGGATCTCCGGCACCCTCTTCTGCCGCTGACCCGTCCTGGCCAGCGGCACCGCCATCTCTTCTCCACGTCCAGCTGCCGCTGGACATCTTCTTCCCGGAGCCTGGAGTCTTCTGGCCTCTTTCGCGGCCACCGGAGCTCTTCAGCGCTCTTCAGCGATCTTCCGCGCGCCCTCCGTCTTCGGCTCCCACCCGGCGTCTTCAGCGCTCTTCCGTGCGCTTCTCCACCCGCCCGGCGTCTGACGTCAGATGCCGGGGGCGGGGCCTGTGACGCGGCGAGCGCCGATTGGCTCGCCGCGCCTGCTTCTGATTGGCCGGCACCCCACCAGCCGGATTCGAAAAGCCACAGGCGGCGCTTCTGATTGGCGGCCCAGAACGGCGCCAAGTTTAAAGCGCCGCTGCCGCGCCGCTACCCGCCGCCTGCCGACAGCCTGGTGCAGGGAAACATCCGATCCCTGCACCAGACACCCGCCGCCACACACCCAGCGCTGGGGACAGACAAGCTGCCCCAGCGCTGTCCACAGCCAGGGACAGCACCTCGGATGTGCCCACAGGGCACATCTCTACAACTGCATAAAAACGGGAAGAGATATTTTTCTACCTGCTCTCTCTGTTTGGACCCGCTCTGCGAATGCGCTGGGTTCACCATTGTGGCGAGAGACATGTTCCTGGAAACCTGCACATGTGCAGTAGAGTCTACTGCTCTACCGGAGAGGAGGGGGCTCCCACAGAGTGTGCATACTGACCCCCTCTTCTCTTAAAATGCCTCCATGTGGCTGTATTTTATACTGTAATAGCAAAAGTCACAGCAGCCTAGTTTTCTCCTCGCTGGGACATGCCTTTATCCAGGCCGGTGCAAGATTACTTGGCACCCTAGGCAGCATTTTACCCACAGCCCTGCTCCTTCCAATTCCTAATATGACATGTGACATGCATCAGTGCCCCCAATTTATAATATGCCATGTATCAGTGTCCCTAATTTATTATATGCCATACAGCAGTGTCCCAAACTTATAATTTACTGCATAGAAATGCCCCAATACACACACAAACACACAGCACTTATTAACCCATACACCCCCCCTCATTGACCCCCCCATACACACACACACACACACACACACAGACACACACACACACACACACACACAGCACTCATTACCACACACACACACACACACACACACACACACACACACACACACACACACACACAAGCCACCCCCTCAACAGACATACAGATGTAGCCACCTTTATCTTGAGTGGCTGAGGAGTTTGTCCCGATCGAGCATATGCAGCGTAGGGAGGCGCGCCTAGTCACAGAGAGGCGTACCTAATCGCACGGAGGCAGACATGGCGTTTGGCGTTACCTTTACGTGTAATACCTGCGATCAGCCACCAGATGTCGCTTTTTACAATCACCACTGCGCATGCGTGTGGTCTCCCGTAAAATACAATACTGAAATACATAATAAGGACTACTTTACTAAGGCGTCTCATTACGCTGCATACAGTAAATACTCATTACGCTGCATTATTTAATACAGTACTGTATATACAGTACGACACAGACGCAAATAGTACAGCATACAGTATATGATCCATCTACAATACTTTATGAATACTGTATGTGAGCGTCCAAGTCCCGCAGACAAAACATACTGTAAAACCAGTAGTGTACACTGTCGCAAATGGATGTGTGTTAGAAGTTCACTATTGCCTCTCAAGATTAGGAATTTTGTACAGTATGTTATCGTCCTAATCCCGTAGCCATTACAGCATAATCAAAACCAATGGGTTTATACATTTGTCTGCGGCGAAGTGGTGAAGTGTTTCGCTTCCTAAACTCAGAGTCCCGGGTTCGATTCCTTAAGTACGAATGCATGTTAGTTTTTTTCAGACACTTTATTATTTTTTTTATTCACATAAACCAGGGCAAAGCTGCATGAGCGGTTCTATGCGATCGAGTCCGGTGTACCATAATGTGCAGGTTCTATGCAGGTTAAGGTTCTATGCTCCGTACAGTACACATACAATTCTGTAGCTGGGCAGACTGAATAGAAATGGCTACCACCTATGACTCTTTGCCCCACAGAGGCCCTAGGCTACGGAGCAAGTAATACTATAGTCCAGATTGTACAGACTATGGGGCAATGCTGAAGGAGCGTCACAATCCCCTAGCTAAAATACACAGTATGCACATTATGGTACACCGGACTCGATCGCATAGCACACTGGCAAAATGGCCGCCGCCCCTGAACCCTTGTGCAGGTTATGGGGCAATGCTGAAGGAGCGTCACAATCCCCAAAATACACAGGGGCGATGGGGATAAGCTACTGTAGGATTGCATACAGTATTACGGTACACCGGACTCAATCGCATAGCACACTGTCAAAATGACCACTACCCCTGAACCCCCACCTCCTGAACCCCCACCTCGTGGCAGGCAGCAGTCGGGTATGGAATGAGAAATGGCATAAGCTGTGCAAGCTACGGGGCGATGCTGAAGGAGCGTCACAATCCCCTAGCCAAAATACACAGAGATAAGCGAGGTCTATGCACATTACAGTACGTTACACCGGGCTCGATCGCATAGCAAACTGACAAAACACAAGTTTTACATAAAGCAGGCCAAAGCTGCAGGAGAGTTTCTACTGTAAAGGTTCTATGCACCGTATGGTACTGTACACATACAATTCTATAGCAGGGCAGACTCAATTGAAATGGCTACCGCCTGTGACTCCTAGCTCCTAGGAGGCACTCAGCTATGGAGCAAATAACAGCACAGATTTTGCAGGCTACGGGGCAATGCTGAAGGAGCGTCACAATCCCCTAGCTACAATACACAGGGGCGATAGAGATAATCGAGTGGCTGGAGGGGGGGTCCCCTTGATTTAAGGGGCCCCCACTCCTCCAGGGTACCCCGGCCAGGTGTGACTAGTTGGGTATTTAATTCCATGGCCGCAGGGACCGGTATAAAAGTGTCCCCCGGCTGTGCATTATCTGTCCAGCTAGTGGAGCCCAGTGCTGGTTCAAAAAATATGGGGAACCCCTACGCTTTTTTGTCCCCCTTATTTTTTGCACCAGGACCAGGCGCAGAGCCCGGTGCTGGTTCTAAAAAGATGGGGGATCCCGTGTCCATTTTTTCCGTATTCCTGACGGAATTCGACCGCAATTGCATATACTGTACCCCTTAATGTCACTGCTTACAGTATACAGTATTTAGACATGAGCTTGTGTACAGTATCTGTCATGAGGTGCTTTTTTCCCTGACACTATAACTTTTTTCTATTGTAATATACTACGGCCCCTTAACCCCTGCACGCCTTTCTGGGGTTCAATATATGGAGTATTACCTGCATTCCTAGTTTTGTTAGTGTTTGAATATTGCACAATGATAGGGCGTCCGATGGTGAAGGGGGCGTAGTCCCTTGCAACAGGAAGGGGTTTGGGGAGTGGGGACCGCGGATGGGGGAGGGGGTATGAAGGCGCTGTGAGTGGGGTAGGAGCAGGGGTGTCGCAGGTGGGGGATGGCAGCTGCAGGGCTGTTGCGGATGGAGGAGGGGTTCCGAAGGCGCTGCAGATGGAGAAGGGGTGGGTGCGGGTGTGCAGTGGATGGGGGAGGTGTCCAGGGGGCGCGGTGGGTGGGGGAGGGGTGGATGCGGGGGTAACGTGGGTGGGGGAGTGGCGGGTGCGGTGCTGTTGCGAATGGTGTAGGCGATGCGGATTGGGAAGGGCCTGCTGCGTGGGTGGGGTAGGGGATCCAAAGGTGCAGCGGGCGGGGGAGAGCCAGATGCGGGGTGTGGCGGATGGGGGAGGGGCTGCTGCAGATGGGGGAGGGGTTTGGAAGACACTGCGGGTGGGGTAGGGGGTCCGAAGGCGCAGTGGGTGGGGGTGCCACGGGTGGTGGAGGGGCAGGTGCGGGGGTTTGCGGGGGATGGGGAGGGGTCCATTGACTGTCTTACAATGTAGATAAAATAATACAGTGTATTATTACAATAACAAACAAAAAAAAAAAAGAAGGCACATCACGTCTCGAACCCTGGACCCCCAGCGTGGGAGGTGGGAGCCTTCACCCCTAGCCCACGACGCCTCATGAGAGACTCCCAATTTCATGTGTGAAAGTACTGCAAACAGCGCCCGGCCCCCACCCCATTGGTGTTGGTTTATGCCTTAGAGGACTCGGACGCTCGCATTTGTAAAGCACGGTATTTTCCACCGCCTCCTGCTAGCCTATTGCCCTTCCCCCCTGGGAGCCTGCACAGATCATGCAGTAGACAGGGAGGGAATTCAGGTCATGTGCAATACACAAACGCCGAATATCTACTGTATAGTACTGTTTTGCTCACTTAGTAGCGTCAGAATACACTCATTTCTACTCATTGCCGTTGTGCAGTTGCATTTAGCGTAAAGAATCGCTCCTGCAGATGTACTTTGATTTATGTGAAACCTGTGTGCATCCTTCCATTGGATGTATTAGAGAGAAAATTTTTTTTTTTAAATGAATGTCACGGGAACACATAAAAAAAAAGGTTGGCATTTCCTTCCCATTGGTGTTGGTTTACAGTATACCGTAGTGGACTCGGACGCTCATGTAATTGCATTTCAAAGGCACAGTACAGTACGGTATTTCCCATCGTCTCCCCCTACCCCCATCGCCCTTCCCCCCTGGGAGCCTGCACAGGGAGGGAATTCAGGTCATGTGCAATAAACAAATGCTGAAGATCTACTGTACAGTACTGTTTTGCTCAGTTAGTAGTGTCAGAATACCCTCATTTCATTCCCGCTGTTTAGTTGCATTTAGCGTAAAGAATCGCTCCTGCAGATGTACTCTGATTTATATGTAACTTGTGTGCACCTTTCCATTGACTGTCTTACAATGTAGATAAAATAATACAGTGTATTATTACAATAACAAAAAAAAAAAAAAGAAGGCACATCACGTCTCGAACCCTGGACCCCCAGCGTGGGAGGTGGGAGCCTTCACCCCTAGCCCACAACGCCTCATGAGAGACTCCCAATTTCATGTGTGAAAGTACTGCAAACAGCGCCCGGCCCCCACCCCATTGGTGTTGGTTTATGCCTTAGAGGACTCGGACGCTCGCATTTGTAAAGCACGGTATTTTCCACCGCCTCCTGCTAGCTACTGTAGCCCTCCATTCCCAGACGCTCATGTATTTTAAAAGCATGGTGTTTATACATTGTCCTGTACATTCTTCCTTTTACACAATTACTGTAGTTGCGTCTCCATACACATACTGTACAGTACTCCATACTTTTTCCACCGCCTCCCGTTACGCCTACAGTATTGCCAGAGCTGTAGATCAATCCGCCGCTATACTGTACGATCGAAAGTACTGGATTGGTGGAGCATTAGCCACACAGTGGTGGAGATGTGTAATGCATGATGAGTATCTAGATCGCCTCAACGCGCCTACCTGTGTTTAAACTCAGCTACCGCCTTAGCGTGACTAAACGCCCGTCTCGGCAGAGAAACAGTCAAAATAAAGGTGGCTACATCTGTACCTTACCGGGCTCCATTCAGCAGCAGCAGGCCAGCAGCTACTTGTGTTGTCTAGGGAGCAGAACTTCTTTTGTGTGTGTCACTAGTGAGACATTGGCATCAGGAGGAAAGGAGAGGACTGAAGGAGAGGGGAGGGGCGGCCATCACTGCTACTGACTCTTTCACACTGACAGGTGAGAGTGCAGTGCCGGGGGCTGGGAGAGTTATGGAGGCTTGACACCCTGGTAGCTTCAGCACTGGTCATCAGTAGACCAGGCCAAGACTGAAAGCATACCTTCCAACATGACCCATTCCAGGAGGGACAAAATGCTCTGTTCCTGGACTTCCCTCTTAATTTATTATTGCCATCACCTGTGTTGAACTAGTTAATTTATAAGAAAAGGGTTTCAGCACAGGTGAGTGATGGCAATCATAAATTGAAAGGGAAGTCCAGGAGCAGAGTATTTTGTTCCTCCTGGCAGGGGCATTTTAAGAGAGGAGGGGACCCGCGTGCAGCCTCTATTGCGGGCCCCCTCCTCTCCAGTGGCAAGTAGACTCTGGCATAATGCCAGAGTCTACTGTGCATGTGCAGGTCTCCGGCAACATAGCACCTGTGCCTGGGAACATATCCAGTACGCATGCGCAAATCACTCAGAAATTACAGCAGTGGCCATTTTCCAAGTGATTGATGTCCGCACTGCAGGGCCGCCAGCCGCGGGACTCCGGAGGGTTAGGTATACTATACGGGTGTGCGGTGTGGGCCCCCTGGACCCAGGGGCCCTTGTGCACTGCACCCATTATAGAAATGCCTATGCCTCCTGGAATAGGTCACATTGGGATGTATGACTGAAAGAGATAGCCATCATTTTAATTTGTTTTTTGTGGACTCAGTGATGCCCCTTGGCAGCTGCCTAAAGCTGCCTTATGCCCCATACACACTAGAGGAGAAAGTGAAAGATCTCGCTCAGAAGGGCCGACCTGAGCGGATCTTTCACAATCTCGTCAATGACCTCCTCCCTCGTCTGAACATGCACAGACGAGGGAGGTCCTCGTTAATGACAGCCATGCTGCGCCATTGTTCCCTCTACCGCCCCTTCCCCCCTTCCCCGCCGTTGCTGCCTGCCACATTGGCAAGTGTGTATGCAATTGCCGATGCCGGTTCCCCTGCCGGTTCCAATATCGGCATCTGCGGGGATTGGGTAGTGTGAACCTTTATTGCATGATATGTTCAGAATCAAAATCAGAATCAGAATCAATTTTATTAGCCAGGTATACACATGTATACTAGGAATTTGTTTTCGGTTTCCAGAGCATCAGCCAGGTATTCACATAGAAGGGGTAAACACATATGACATACATAAAGTACACAAGTAAAACACAGTAATACTGTAAGCTACAATTCCTAACACGAAAGACTACAATACCATAAAATGGGAGTGTCTACCATCCAGCAGCAATACCTGTGCAATATTACATTAAAAGGAGATTTAGTTAGATCCTCCTAGAAGTTGTTCAACAGGTGGATTGCCTGTGGTAAGAAACTTTTTGAACTTCTAGCTAACTTTACAGGTAACGCCCTTTGTAGCCTGCCTGATGGTAACAGTTTGAGCAAGTCGTGGCCAGGATGTAACTGATCCCCTGCAATTTTCCCTGAATGCTTCTTAGCTCTGGACAGGTACAATTTTTGAACAGAGGGAAGGTCAGTCCCAACTCTCTTTTCTTCCATCCTCACCACCCTTTGTAGCCTGCATCTGTCACTCTCATTGGCAGAACTGTACCAGACTATGATCGAAGAACATAGCTCAGACTCAACAATGGCAGAATAAAAGAGCAGCAGCAGTTTTTTGTAACACTGAACTTCCTAAGTTGCCTCAGGAAGAACAACCTCTGCTGTGCCTAGAGTCGATGTTGTAACTGCATTTCAGGTCCCGAGAAAGTTTGGTCCCCAGGAACTTTTCCAGATATGCATACGGACAGTGATGGACTGGGACATGGAGGGCCCACCGGGGAATGTAGTTGTAGTAGTAGTAGTAGGAGCCCATGTATAGGGGTGTGGTTAGTCTCCCAGGGGTGTGTGGCCAGCTGCAACAATGGCTTCACTAACCATTAAAGAATGCATGGTCTGGGCCCCTTGATATATATATAAATACTGCTAGTGCACGCATGATAATGTACCAGATTTATAACTGCAATGCACTGTAGAGATGACACCACAGTCAACTGCACAGTTTAGAAACCGATCTCTAGAAGAGGAGGTGGGCCCATAGGCAGTGGGGCCCACCTGTGGTTTCCCCTGTACCCCCGTGGGCCAGTCCAACCCTGCATACGGAGAGAGAAAATCTGATAATCATGAATCGGTTTCTGAATATTTTACTAAATAGAGCCCTGTATAACTAGTTGCCAGTTCAGAAGAAAATAACATTACAGAACATTACACAAATGTATTTAAGTTATCATCTTGTTTGCAGTCTAGGGATAGCAAAGATTTTATTTTCTCAAGACGACCTGGTTATGATCCATTTTCTGAAATCGACCCTGCAAAGCACCAATGCCCAGAAAATGAGACTGCTATACATAATATGTTTGATTTAGAATTTGATGCTTTCCTTGTGTTTGCGGTAAGTCAAAACTATGTCTTATTCCTTTTATGTTTCATGTATGTCTGTTATTATCTGCTGCTTTATTTGTAACTAGTACCAAATTCTTATGAATTGGCATTTATATGCATCACAGAGATGAATGTGTTCCATGAAAAAGACCCACCCAGTCGCAGCAGTCACTAAAATATGCAAGGTTCAGGCAAGGCGGCCTCACATGTATGCCTAATGTATTTCACTTCCTTATCACTGACAAACCTAAAACACATACCATTGTCTTGTCTGATGTACATATGACAACACCATTCTTACACAAGTATGACATACAGTATTATTTCCCAGTGTAATGTATAAGGCGATAGAAAAAACAAAGGGGTTTGACTGCAAAAAAGTACATGTGTGAAGGTACAGTGGTCTTTGTAAGACATAACCTATTGTACTGGCAGTGTGCATCAGCACATGAAAAATTCTAAAATTCACATTCTAAAATTTGAAATGAATCATTAACATTAACGATAGACTGTGGTACTAGCAATAGCAGTTTTGACTTTCATGTTCCCTATTTTCAGTGCTTTGAATTGCATTTTGATTTTGTGCCATAGTCAGTAAATGCACACTTACACACTTTTTATTTTATCCCTCCGGGAGACTTCCCAGAGGGGGAAGCAATTGGTCGTTGTGGGGAACAGGTAATATGTGTCATTAACGGTGGAAACTCCCTTAAGTCCAGGAGTTTTAATCACAGCCTGCAACATGGCATTTAGGAGCTGATTGACTTGACTTTATCTCCATTAACTTTATCTCTCCAAATCATAGCACATAGACCCTTGTTCCTTTATAATGGTTGGCCAAGCCTCTGTGGTGGCTGGCCACACTACATGCATGGGTTCCTATTATTGCCTTTCCCTAGTGGGTCCTTCATGTCCCAGTCTGACAGTATTAGTACATTATATATGTAAGGAGCCTTAGTAACATATTTGTTTATTCCTGGCCCTTTAAAGCTGGGGCCACACAATTTATTTAGAAAAAAACCCTGTATATTATTGTTTACTGAACAAAATACTGCGTTGTATAAAAAAAAAAAACTTAGACAATTCACGAGTAATACTGTAGTTTACTTTCTTGGCATCTGTAGAAAATACAATTTATGTGTCTTTTAAAAATTATTTACTATATTTAATTTAACCTCTAACATTTTTTTCTTATAAAGATACACAATCTAAAAATTTTTACCAACACTCGCATAAGTAAACCTCCGACCTGTGTTCCAATTGGATTCACTGGACGCTCTTCAGTGCATCGAAAAAAAGAGAAAAGCACTAAAGGTAATTACATAGTATGTACTAAACATCATTTATATTAATTGGACCAGTTAAAGGGAAATTTGTTACTATATAAATACATATTATTTTGATCATTTAAATGTCATAAAAATGTTGATCAATTAGTGATTTTACTATTTCATTCTAAACTGTAAACTGATAAGAAATACCAGACACAATGATTGGAGAAAAAGAGGTTACAGTCCAAAGAATTGTATTAAATATATTTGAATCAGGCAGAGTGGCAACAACTTCAGCATAAGCCAAAAAGGGCAATAAAATTGATGCAACACCCACTCTGGCA
Source organism: Pseudophryne corroboree (assembly GCF_028390025.1). Lineage (NCBI taxonomy): Eukaryota > Metazoa > Chordata > Amphibia > Anura > Myobatrachidae > Pseudophryne > Pseudophryne corroboree. The sequence goes on along the minus strand of NC_086446.1, from coordinate 706,793,594 downwards.
CAACTAGGATTGGGGAGTAACAATCCCTTCACTGGCCTAGTACTTGTCCATCCATAAGATTGCAATCAGGTCCTCCCTTGAGAAAGAGACAAACTTTACGATATCAAAAGGGACATACTCCTTAACAACCCTTGTTCCAAAAGTGGCCACAGTAGAGCACTGCTTCCCTTCAAATCCAGGTTCAAAGAGCTGTGGCCCACCGCCCAAAAGTGATCTTATAGAACCCAATCATAGGACGGAAAAAAGAGACCCTCAATAAACAAAACCAGGCCATCCCCAGCTAAATGGACTCCATTATCCTGGCAAGCTTTCAACATCTTGTACTTGTAGATCTGCAAGAACTTGATAACTCAACCTCCCATACTAGCCACAAAATTGGGGTATAGCCGCATTACATATAAACACAGAATTTGACGGCAGATAAGAACCACTTGTCCCATCTAGTCTGCCCTTTTTTTAACCACATTGTTATCTATTTGAACCTTGATTCTATGTAAGGATATCCTTATGTCTATCCCATGCATCTTTAAATTGTTCTGCTGTCTTAGCCTTTACCACCTCTGCTATGAGGCTATTCCACTTGTCCACTACCCTTTCTGTGAAGTATTTTTTTTCTCAAGTTTCCCCTGAACCTACTTCTCAACAGTTTCAGTGTATGTCCGCATGTTCTAATACTTCACTTCCTTTGAAAAATGCATCCTTCCTGTACCTTGTTAAAACCTTTAATATATATGAAAGGGAATTACTGAAATAATGAGAATTACTAATATGTAATACTCCATCCTTCAAGGCTTTTTGCCATATATCAAATGGACTCCCTTGAATATTAAGCAACATTGTTGTTATCATTATTTCTTTTATATTACAAGAGTCCTTATATTACTGGAATTATCGATACATAATATTCTATCCTTTAAGGCTTTTTGCCATATATTAAGAAGACTTTGTTGGATATTTAGCAACATTATTGTTATTATTACATATTTTTCTACACTGTATGATTGAGTACACTAGTTGTTGAATTTGTTGCTCAAATCAGGACTTCATAACAGATTAAAATTAAGTAATGTGATTTTCACATCGACAACCCTGCCTTTTGGCCTATTCCTAGAAAACCTTCAGCTAAGATTATGGAACACACAAATTCCTTCTCCCTTTTATCTCTCACTAATATTTATTTAATTTTCCAGGAGAAGATCAAGAGCTGAAGAAGCCTCACACAAGAGGATACTTCCCAGACACCTGGTTGTTTGATTTAGTTTCTGTGGGGTATGTATTACTCTGTTCCAGCTATCATACAATGTCTAGCCTTCTTACTGTAGTTGTTGTCGTACATTTTGTTAACTTACAATTGTCTAAGCAACATGAGATGCAAACTATGGGGCTCATTACAGCAATTTGTGCTTTTTTTCTTCTGCTCGTGTGCGCCAAATAGTGACTTGAATGCATTTTGCCAGGGCCATAACTAGGAGTGGGCAAGCAGTGATGTTGCACAGAGAGCAGGGGGTAAATGGAATAGGGTGCAAGAAGCTAAAGGTCCAGGATGTTGACCAAGTATGGCCGTATTTTTAAAGTGGTAATCATTCACAAGGCAAAACCATCCTGGTTTTGCTTTGTAAATGATTGGGACTTTTAAAATACAACCATTCTTGTCCGAAATCCTGGACCTCTGGCTTCTCGCACCCTATTACATTTACCCCCAGGCAGTGGTGCAAGTAGAATTTTTTTTAGTGGTACTAATAGTAAAAATGGGTGTGGTCATGTGTCATGAGGGGGTGTGGTCACCCAAAACTAGGGGTGTGGCTACATGACAATAGGGGCATTGGCACATTATGCCAAACACCACAATGCCCCTTACACATTATGCCAAACACCGTAATGCCCATTACACATTATGCCACACACCATAATGCCTAGTACGTATTATACCACACACCATAATGCCTATTACATATTATGACACACTGTAATGCCTATTACATATTATACCACACACCATAATGCCTATTACATATTATGCCACACACAGTTATGCCACTGACACCATTTTACAAAAATGGCCCTTAAAAAGTATGCCCACGTGGTGGGCTGGACCATATTTCTTAATGGTACGCTGTACCACCTCGTACCATCCTACTTTCAGCACTGCCCCCAGGGCTCTGTGGGTGGCACCATTGCAGTCCCATGGTACCAGCATATGGCTAGCTGTGTGCCTGGAGCTGCACCCTGTAGCCAGTATCGCTGCTGCAGTGCCGCCTGGAGTGTTCGGTAATCTGTATACACTGTAGCTATGCACACTGCAGCAAGTACAGCCACCCAGAGCATCCTGAGGATGCCCCAGACAGTGCTGTCCTTCCCAGTGCTGGCAGCCCCGCCCCCTTCGGCATGACACCATGTGCTCACCAGGTGTGGTTGGCACGGTGATTGAGTAGGGTGCAGTATAGTGTGCAAGATTCCTCAAAGTAACAATGCACTGCTCAAATGTTCCTTCTTTAAGCAACAATATAGTTAATAACTGTATTATAATGATAGCCCATTTTCCACTATTAATGGAATTAAATGTCCTTGGAATATATAATGATGACTTTTAAAGACTCCTAAGATGCTGTGAGCAGCGCTGGGGTTTGGAACACACTGGAGCAAAATATCACTAACTGAATCTAGATTTTATTGTATATATATATATATATATATATATATATATATATATATATAATAAATGGCAAAATGAAAAATGAAAAAACAAAGCAAAACATGCACTTAAAAACACAGAACAAAAATTATTTACACCTAAATACTTTTGATGCTAAGGTTATTAAACATTGTAAAGGGGAAAAGTGGAGCATACAATCAGATCCCAGCTATTGTTTTATAGAATGTTCTTAATAAGTGATAACTAATTACTAGTTTGGCTATGAACAGAGCGTGCAGCTTGTAGCTTGTTTAAACTAACAGAGAGAGGGGCTATCCTCTTTTGTTTGATCACTCATCTACTAAAAATAATCAGCTAAGCACTGAGTAGCCCATGGTCTAGGCCCCATGATGTAGGAACCGATGTAGTTGGTTGGCCCAAGTACTATATGCTATTGCAATGGCTGCTGTGTAATGTGACATGGACCTCATGTATGCTATACAGGGACCCTGGAGAGGTGATATCGCTGCCAGCTCTTGAGGGATCCTCTGGTTTCTGTAACCATTACTCAGAAAGAGTATTGAAAAGAGAACCTGTTTTTACAATACTGAGGCTGGATGTATTTTGACTAGATTTGGGCAACTACAGCATGTAAAGCAGACTGGGTCAAGACCTTCACGCGACTTGTCTCTCAGTTTCCATAGATAGTTTAATCCTTTAAATAGAAATCTCTCTTAATGGCAGTAGAATGAAAATCACATTTAATCAGATAACCCCTGTAATTAATGAGTGAATTATCCTAACGCAACCCACTTAAAACTTGCTAACATACACCGTAGGAGTTGGTTGAACTAAAATTCTTTGTAGTTCTTTTGATATTGTATGTATCTGATTGGCTACAAGTTATTCTAAGCATACCCATTTCATTTCATCTCTTCCTGATCCATGTTTCCATAGTTTAGAATAATGATCACAAATTCTCTGAACCTGGTCGCATTCTCCAGTAGATTGTTTCACGTTAGAAACGCTTCTTGTTTTAATGAGTTAAAGGATGGATTGTAATCAAAAAATAGAAGAAAAAACCCCAAACAAACAGATCAGATCAGTATATTCATGATGATTGCTCTTCCTGCTCCTACACATAGACCTACACATGGATCTACTTGTTACTGTAGCTACATTGGAATTCCACTGTGTCATGTTGAAATAGTAGCAGCATTTTTAAGGAACTGTATGTGTCAGTTAACACTGATACATTAGTAGTATTGTTGGCAGTTGTATTTTTGTAGTTGTAAACTTTAATACTGCATTAACTACAAGATAATTATTTTTTTTGTTACATTATTCATTATTATTATTATTATTATTATTATTATTATTGTTGTTAATAAACACTATTCATTTGAACCCAGCACTAATCTTGTTTTACAGCCCAGAGGGACACACAGAGCTGAACCTGACTACCCCTGATAGTATCACCAAGTGGGTAACTGATGCTGTCTGTCTGGGAAATTCTGGAATTGGTGAAATAAAGGATGTTGGGCTGACCACCTTCCAACCATACTTCATCGACCTGATATTACCCTACTCTGTGGTACAAGGAGAGACATTTACAATCCAAGCACTGGTCTTTAACTATGTGAAGAGCTGTGTGCTGGTAAGTACAGTTATAAAACAATAGGAGAATGTTCCATTAAGTTTGCCAACTGTAGATGTCAGCCTACCATACCACAGAGCCAACTGTGCTCTTTTCAAAGATCCATCATGGGTGTAACTTTAGTGGTTACAGTGGGTGAATACAAAACATGAAATGCACAGTGCAAGATGATATTAGGTGCCATGTCACACAGGAGAGTGTGTCTAGATGGTGTGGGCTGTAGTTCATGCTTCTGTACTACATACTAGCATCCAATTTACATGATTTTAGCTGTTTTTATCAATGATTTAGAAACAAAACACCAGGATCTGCACACATCTATAGTGGAGATATGATTACCCCTGAAAATAGTGAAGGCGCCATTTTCCAGAGATATGTGGATGCACAGTAAGTTCTGACACAGTGTCAGAGGCTACAGTACGCATGCAGCAATGAGAGGGTACAGGCAGGCTCAGAGGCTGCACACAGACCCACTCCACTCACAAGATATCCCTGAGTGGTAAATTATCCTGCTGGACAGATATTACTATTTCCCTTTGGCATGTTATACCCCCTCGTATGGCAGGACACCAGTAAGTTGAATACTTAGAAAGAGATGATCAAAAGATCTTCTCAATGTAACATAGTAACATAGTAACATAGTATCTGAGGTTGAAAAAAGACAATTGTCCATCGAGTTCAACCTATTTGTGGTCTCCTATGCATGATGATTTGACTAAAATTTCTGACTGATGCTGCTGTCAGCCGTTGCATTTTATCCCTATTTATAGTAACTATAATGCATGACTATGCACCATACCCCTGTATATGCCCTTAGGTTTTTCCTTGTAAATTATTGCTGGTTTAAAAATACGGGCAGTCTTGGCTGAAATTCGGGACCCTATTACATTTCCCCACATATATACTTAATCAAAACGGCATTACCTACCACGTTATCACATTAATAATCATCTTAATAACCATTCTCTGATGTTTTTTTAAAGAGACAATTACTTACAAGGCAAAACCATGCCTTGTAAGTGATTGTCCCTTTAAAAAAACCTCAGAGATCGGCCGGCAACCCGCACCTCTGGTGATCTCAGACTGCATTACACCCCGCCGCATCTATATTTAAACAAACATCACAAGTAATAGATGTAGAAAGTAATTATTGATTAATTATTTTATTTTTTCTTATTTTTTTTCCATTATTTAAGTTTCTAAAACTATAAATGATGATACTATACTGTACAGTATTTGCAGTTTAATTATGTTGTTTTCAATATAAGCTTGTCATCGATAATTATTCATATACAGGTTGAGTATCCCATATCCAAATATTCCGAAATACGGAATATTCTGAAATATGGACTTTTTTGAGTGAGAGTGAGATAGTGTAACCATTGTTTTTTGATGGCTCAATGTACACAAACTTTGTTTAATACACAAAGTTATTAAAAATATTGTATTAAATTACCTTCAGGCTGTGTGTATAAGGTGTATATGAAACATAAATGAATTGTGTGAATGTACACACACTTTGTTTAATGCACAAAGTTATAAAAAATATTGTCTAAAATGACCTTCAGGCTGTGTGTATAAGGTGTATATGAAACATAAATGCATTAGGTGCTTATATTTAGGTCCCATCACCATGATATCTCATTATGGTATGCAATTATTCCAAAATACGGAAAAATCCGATATCCAAAATTCCTCTGGTCCCAAGCATTTTGGATAAGGGATACTCAACCTGTATTGGTTTCACTTGAACAGTAGTCATTACAATTTAAAATCATATCAATCTAGTCTTTTAATTCTGTTACATTTTTGAGATTTATCATTGATCCGTTATCTGACCCATGTTAGGACTGTTTGATGGGTTTACAAAATCCAATTGCTATATTCTAAATATGAATTAATACTTCCAGCTTATACTGAATATTTGTGGCAGAATTAACAACCCATGTCAAACAGTATACTAACATGGTGTCCTTTATACATAAGCTTCAACGGATCCACCAACAACTCAAGTGTGACTGTGGATTTATCTAGCTACTACTGTACCAACACCATATTTTCCAGTAGCAATGAGTTGTCAGTGGTAGCGAGCCAAAAGCCAGTCTAAGATGCCGAATCTTGTAAATATGAGTCACCAGGTCAACATGTTTTGAAAGGGGTATAACTTCTACACAAAACTGTTTCAAACATTTTCTATTTACTGTAGCTTGTAAAACCTATAAAACAAATGTTTTGGTCCTCTTGTACAGTTTTCTTACAAGCAGCACATCTTTTTTTTACTTTAAAAAAAATCACATTATTGTCTCCTAATACAATAGTTTATAAGCATAGTTCACGTATTTGTTGCTTTTACTGTGTCATTATTGCAGGTGGTGGTATCACTATCTGATTCAGAGGATTTCTTAACTGTCCAAAAGAAGGAGCAGGCCAGATGTATCTGTGAAGGCCAATCAACACACTTTACCTGGGAAGCCACAGCCCTACACATAAGTACTGTATAGCTTTGTGATAAATTTGAAATGATCGGGTTTAAAGATATTAAAATGTATACTGTACTTAAGGTATAGCAATAGCACCATGTTCACCATTATCCTTCTTACTATACATACCTCCCAACAAGTTCAGTTTCTAAAGATGTAAAACCTGATAGTGACTATGGGATTGATGTATCAAGCAATGAAAAGACTGGAGGCATGGACCGGTAGAGAGGTCCCCATAGCAACAAATAAGCTTCTACTTATCATTTTATAGAATGTACTACCTCGTAGTTGATTGGTTGATATGGGCAACTTCTCCACTGGTCCACTTTATAACACTTTGCACTGCTTGTTTCAATACATTAACCCATAAAACTAGCATGATCAAACGGTATTGATTGTATGTACCACCAAACAATGTGACTGAGCCACAAAATACAGAGATGGTTTGTTTTTAGTTTATACAGTAGAACCTATGAACCTCTGCTGCTTTACACATATTAGTTTATACAGTAGAACCTATGAACCTCTGCTACTTTACACATATACTAGAGATACACTATATGGACAAACGTATTTGGCAACACCTGTTAATTATTGACTTTAGGTGTTTCAATCAGACCCTTTGCCACAGGTGTATAAAATGAAGCACCTAGCCATGCAGTCTCCATTTGTAAACATTTGTTACAAAATGGGTCATTCTGAAGAGCTCAGTGACTGCAAGCATGGTTCTGTGATAGGATGCCACCTTTGCAATAAGGTTCGTGAAATTTCATACCTCCTGTATATTCCATGGTCAACTGTAAGTGAAATTATTAGAAAGAGGAAGCATTTAGAAACGACAGCAACTCAGCCATGTAAAATCACAGAGCGTGGTCAGCAACTGCTAAGGCGCATCGTGCGTAAAAGTCGCCAACACTCTGCTGATTCCATAGCTGAAGAGTTCCAAACTTCCACTGGCATTAATGTAAGCACAAAAACTATGCGGCGGGAGCTTAATTAAATGGATTTCCATGGCGAGCAGCTTCATGCAGGCCTCACATCACCAAGTCCAATGCAGAACGTTGGATTGAGTGGTGTAAAGCACACCGACACTGGACTGTGGAGCAGCGGAAACGTGTTCTGTGGAGTGATGAATCACGCTTCTCTGTTTGGCAGTCAGATGGGCGAGTCTGCGTTTGGCAGATGCCGGGAGAACGTTACCTGTCTGACTGCATTATGCCAACCGTGAAGTTTGGAGGAGTAGGGATAATGGTATGGGGCTGTTTTTCAGGGTTTTGGCTAGGCCCTTTATCTCCAGTGAAGGACAATCTTTATGCTTCAGCATACCAAGATTATTTGGACAATGCTATGATTCCAACTTTGTGGGAACAGTTTGGGTAAGGACCTTTTCTATTCCAACATGACTGTGCCTCAGTGCACAAAGAGAAAGGACATGGTTTGATGAGTTTGGTGCGGAAGAACATGACTGGCCCGAACAGAACTCTGATCTCAACCCTATCGAGCACTTTTCGGATGAACTGGAATGGAGCTTGCGAGCCAGGCCTTCTCGTCCAACATCAGTGCTTGACCTTATAAATGCGCTACAAATGAATGGGCACAAATTCCCCCCAAAACACAATCTTTTCGAAAGCCTTCCAAGAAGAGTGGAAGCTGTTATATCTGCAAAAGGGGGACCAACTCCATATTAAAGTATAAACTAAACTGCCTCTACTAAAATTTATTAGGCACTTTAGTATATGAGCTGACATTTTAAACCACAACAGTTTCTTAATGATTACTTCTTTTATCTTGTACACCTGTATACACTTAGCCACTTTGGCTTTAAATACTGCTGAGCACAGAGGTAGGAATACACCTTTGAAAAAGTCACGTGATACGTGACGAAACGCGTTAGGACCCCGCCTCATCATCCACCTTGATCCAGGTATCTACACCAGCAGCTCTCTGCCAAGATCCAACGGACTTTCATACCGGCACTTCGGTTCCCGCAAGCCGCACATACCAGCACGCGGCTCCTATCAGCTACATCCGTCTCACGTACTACATCAGCCCGGCGGCTTTTACCATCTCCTTGCTGCATAGCACGAGTGGGCAACGCAGGATCAAGAACCGGGGACGCCCGGTCTCAGACCAGCCCACAGGAGAGGTATACATTACATCAACACAGCTTTGTGACGGGCACACTGTGCACTATTTGGGACCGTTTTTCATTTATTATCTATACAAATGAATCCACAAGTGAAAATCTTGTGAGTAATTACGGATCTTCAACAAGTCTCCTTATATAAGCTGCTCCTAAATTTCCTACGATACCTATATTCATCAAGGTGTGTTTCATTATACAGTTATACATACTACTAACTTTTAAATTACTAGTTTTATGAAAAGCATATTTTTATTCAGTATTCATGGTTAATAAATTGTGTTAATTTTTAAACAAAACGTCGGCTCTTTTCATTTTTTCCCTGATACACTGCGCAGCCGTTTCCCTGTTTTTTGCAATCTCTATATAACACACACCTAGTGTTGTCGGCTGCGCGCCATATCAGGGAAATTTTGGTATTTTATAGTCTATTACTTGGGCGCTTTCAAGCTGTTATTTCGTTTTTTTTTTTTCCTGTTGGTGTAATGGTCAGGTGTCCGAATACTTTTGTCCATATACAGTTTTGTCTATGAAAAATATATAATTTACTCTATGCAAAGTCACGTGTAAATTAGTAATGCTAATTATGATTAATAGTATTTATCATGGAGTTAAAATTCCAAAGAGATGGAGTTTATAAGAGTAGCCTGGGGTTATATTGGTGGTGTCAACTGCAATTTAGGTTCCAAATTCTAGCCAACTAGATTTCCCTGTGGGTAAAAATGAAAGAATTACTGCCCTACCCTACATTCACCTGGACATGACTAATATCATCTTAAAAGCAAGATACCTAAAGACTGGAATTGAGAATACATTCTGTATTGGACACCTACTCCCTTAATGGGTGAATGCTAAGTTCTGGAGAGCTGTGCTCAGAGACATGGAAAAATCATTGTGAAACAATGTAAAAGTGCAACTTTTACTAAATAATAATAATATATAAAGTTTGTAGACATAATAAAATGGTAGCAATACAAGAAATTTAAAAATGTGATAGCTGGTCTGGGTGTGGTAAAAAATTCAACACTGTTTAGGCTATCAGTCAATAGGTCAACACTGAATGGTCGACATGCATTAGATTGACAAGTACAAAAGGTCGACAAGGTTAAAAGGTCAACATGACAATGGTCGACACAAATAGTCGACACACTTTTTTGTCAAATCTTGTATATTTCATCATATGTCACCATCATCAGGACAAACATGTAACCTCGCGGGCACTCTTCACTCACCACTTTTTAGGTAATCTTACTATTCCCAATCAATGTCCACATGGATAGTAAATAAAACAAATGATGGGAAATGCGAAACCGCCCCCCAAGAAACGTGTCGACCATTTGTATGTCACCAATTGACATGTTGATATTCTAAACATGTTGACCTTTTGTACCAGTCAACCTTAAGCACTGCCAACCTTTCATCTGTCAACGTTTTGTACCTGTTAACCTAATTCATGTTGACCATATGGTGTTGACCTATTGACTGTCTACCTAGACATGGTTGATCTATCATCAGGATACCGCTAGCCTACTTACTGAATATCATTGTCCTATCTTCACTTTATAGAGAACTTAAAGATCCATGTGAGCAGCAGTTCTCTGCAGTTGGAAGGAGAATGTACTGAAGATTCACTTTTGTTGGGAAAGGATCATAGAGAAGACTCTATTGAGAAAACTGTTGTGGTCAAGGTAAGAGTTAAAACATAGTACCACAGCTTAGGGCCCTACAAGGGCACATCTTACGTCTCTCATTGCGAACTATAATGGACAGACAAAACTTGCCACATATCCCACACTATGGGAGGGATGTAATAGGGTCCAAGATCGCCGGATGAGCGGGATGTCAGCCGATCTCGAACTCTATTACAGCCTGCCCTATATTTCTGAGCTTGGCGAGACCTCCCTACTCTTGCCTAGAGGCGTCACTAAGCCTATAGACACCCAGTGTGATGGGCTCAAAAGAGGGAATTGCTTTGTGGGATGGGTGCGTGGACTCACGGGACGGGGGCATGAATTGCCTTCACGATCCCAGTTTTCATGATGCTGGGGGTTTGGAAGGAGCAGGCTGCCCCCAGGAAGTGCTCCTACTTCAGTGCCCCATCTTACACAGTGACAGGAGCCTGGTTGCTGCACTGTAATGTTACAGTGCAGCACCTACTGTAGCTCCTGTCACTGATCATGAGTTGGCACTTTGGTGTCACCCCCCTTGTGACTCCACTGCTCTTGCCCCCTAAATATAACTAATACTCTGATCATTCCCCACCACATACTGTTCAGGTACTTCCACATGTCCCACCAGGAAGCATGTGTGCTCATATGGACACAATTAAATGCAGAAATAAGAAATAAAGAGTGTAGAGTGGATGCATCTGTTCTCTTACTTCATCAGTGTGAGATCCTCAATCTGTTGTTGTGTGTCTCCCTTCTTAGTGGTGGAGAGATAACAAGAATTGGGGAGTGATAAAGTGGGGAAGTTACCCAAAGCAAACAATTAGCCTCTAGCTGTCATTTATCTATCACAGTCTTTGAAATGACATTTACAAACTTATTGGTTGCTTTAGGCAACTTCTCCACTTTATTACTCTCCAAGGCTTGATACATCTCTCCCTCAGTCTCCACTGGGCACTTCCTGACAGAGACTTGATGTAAGTTAACAGAAAATGTTCCCTTTCTCACAAATAATTACCATTTTCATTGTTATTGTTACCTTCCCTAAGGGAGAATTCAATTGGGTGCAAGGTTTTCACTGGAAAAAAAAAACACTAGCAGACCTAGCGAGAGTAATTACATAAAAAAAATAATAATTCTTATCTCTCCTGTGGTCTCCATGTCTCCTGGTGGTCTCCCTTTTGTCTTCCCACTAGCGAGGGGGCTGCTGGAAGCAAGTTACTGTAGCTGCTGGGTGGTGAGCGGGCTGCTTGGCGAGGAGGTGAATACTGGGAGATGTAGTTCTCCCAGCTGCTGTTCAGGGGGTCACATACACACAAGATAGCCACACACACCGGAGGTCATACACTCAGACACACACAGTCACACACACTCACATACTTATCGCTGCTGCAGGAGTCTCCCATATTCAAAATTCTGAAATCCAAAATTTTCCAAAATCCAACATTTTTTGAGCAGAACTGAGATCACCTTTGCATTCTGATGGTTCAATGTACACAACCTATGTTTCATGGTCAAAATGATTAAACTTATTGTATTCTCCTCTGGTATCTTCTACTACACCATTAATGACATCATAACTTTTATGCTTATTTTAGGCTAGAGGCCATGAAGAGCAGAAGACAGAGACCTTCCTTCTGTACCCAGCAGGTGAGTGAAGGATGCATAGAAACATAGAAGTTGTTGGCAGATAAGAACCACTTGGCCCATCTAGTCTGCCCCTTTTTTTATCCTTTAGGTAATTTCAACCCTTTTTGAACCTTACAATGGATATAGTTCAAAGGATACAGTTCAATTATTACAGTTGGACATAATAATTAAAGTCTAGCACAATACATTCTACAGTATGTTAGTTGAGACTCATCTTTAGATCAGATAACCCGATCACTTTGGACTCTGATTATCATTATTATGATTAAAAGTGCTAGGATCTCATCAATAAAAAGTTACGTTTTGCTGCAAATCACAATTATCTTGCTACCTTGGGGAAATGTTACTTATTGCTAGAGATGTGCAACGGATCATTTTTGCTGGATTTGGATTTGGCCATGATTCGTCGTTGTCCGGTTTTGGATTTGGATTTGGATTTGCCAAACCACATTTGCATTTTTTTCAAACATTATCAAAGAAAGCTAAAATCACATAATTTGAGCTTTTCTTGTTCCTAGAGTATTATTAACCTCAATAACATTAATTTCCAGTCAATTCCAGTCAATTTTGAGCACTGCACATCTCACAATATTGTTTTCTTCAATATTGGTCAAAGGCTGCAGAGAGCTGGCTGGTTACTAAGCAGTAGAGCAGCGGCAGTTTATAGCACATCTATACAATTTTGCCACAGCGTACTGAGGTACAGTGCACAGAACAGTACAAACCATAGATCTATGTATATATTTTTATTTTTTGAACACTCAGAGCAGTTGAAACTGCATGGAGTCACAGGGCTTATAGATGCAAGTGAACAATGCGCCCTAGGGTAAACCACACCAAACAGTACAATTTACAGCAGAGTACAGCGCAGCATACAGCAGCGTGCCCCTATACACAGTCACTATACAGAGCACAGCCACTTTTGAGTCTGAAGTCTCTTGCTAATACAGCACAGCAATACAATGCAGCACAGCCACACCAATACAGCACAGCAAATACAGCAGAGTACAGCTGCAGCAGACAGCACCGTACAGCATACCCCTAAACAGTCATTATACAGAGCACAGTCACTTGTGAATCTGGACACAGCACAGCCAATACAGTAGAGTACAGCACAGCAGTGTGCAGTGTGCCCCCATACACAGTCACTATAGAACACAACCACTTGGGAGTCTGGATACGGCACAGACAATAAAGCAGAGTATGGTGCAGCATACAGCAGCAAGCGTTATTGTGAAATGGCACCGAGTCCCAGCCATGGTGCCTTGTATAGAATCCAAGTCCCGCAAGAATCCTACGCCGGGAGGATGACGTATGTTCTCAATGCGGGATCCGAGTCTGGCAGAAATACCCAAGACACAGCTTGGGTGGACTTGGATCCCCAAAGTTAGGATCTGTTATCCGGACTGCTCATCTTTACTTATTGCTATGAAAGTTTGGGCTCAGCATTCAGTTCTACTTTTTATTATATAAATAAATAATTCATTCATTCCTTCATTCATTCATTCATTAAAGTTTTAGAGTTACTATAGATATTATATTATTAACATTATACAGAAAAGTATTTCTTAACAAAATAGATGCAATATTGTGGCTCTTGCGGATATATTTAGGAAATGTCAGGTTATGCAAAGTTATAACTATATTGATTATGTACAGATTAGTTACTTTACCTAAATAGAGAGATTAACTATTTGGACATATTGATTAAAAAGGCATGAGTTATCAAGCCAAGGGTGTTAAAATATTATTTAATTTTGATTTAATCTCCTTTGAATTAATATCCCCTCTGCTGAACCTGTTGTGGAACATTTATTTTAGTTGGTATTTTTTAAAGTTAACAAATTTGCTCTCCCAATTGAATTTGATGTTTTCTTGCCAGATACCAGTGAGAAAATCCACGTTTCCTTCCATGTACCAGAGAGATTTGTGCCAGGCTCCGCCCATACACACATGATTGTTTTGGGTGAGGTATCTGCTGAGGAAGAACCTCATTGAGATTGGATAATATTATTTTGATCTACAAGTACATTAATGTTAGCGCTATTGCATTATAACTAACTAACTATTATAACTTGCTTTGCAGGTGATCTCATGGGCAATATTGTCATTAACTTGGACAACGTTGTATATATGGCTGATGGCTGTGGGGAGCAGAACATAGCAAAGCTATCTAGATATGTGTACACAATGCAGTATCTACAGAGTACCAAAGAACTAACTCCAGAACTCAAGGAAAAGGGAGTGAAAGCCATGACTGAAAGTACGTTATGTGAGATGTGTATCTTAATAAATATTAAAGATGTGCTGTTCGGTTCTTCAGCAATACAAACCCACCTGAATTTTGTGGTTCAGAACTGAACAGAGTTACAGTTTGGATCCCCTGGAAGGATCTGAATCCAGTCCCATTCCAGATCTATTCCCATAACATAATTCAGATTTTAAATCCGAATTTTGGGTTTTAGATTTCTTGAAAATTGATAAATACAGCTAATATTATGTAATTTAGACCTATTTTTTAAATACAAAACTTGAACTTCGGATTTTAAATCTGAAGTCCGAAACAAAACACTTGCCAAAACCTAAAAACAAAACAAAAACACTGAGGGTGGTTTTGGCAAAACCAAAACCAAACCATGAGGGTCCGCGCACATATCTAAAAAAAATACAGAGGAGTGTTATTGTTGAAGAGGAGCAGGAGCAAAGAAAGTAAAAAAAAAAAAAAAAACAAGACTTAGCTCTTCCTTTCAGTCTGAATATACCTGTTACAACCCAATATTGTGCCTTATTTGGGTTTAAATTATAGTCTGTGCTAAAAACATATTCTGTTGCTTTAATATTCTGATTTCCTTGTTCCTACATGTATTTCACTCAGTACATTGATACAGGTTTTTTTTAATTTTATTTTGTACCTATACTGAGCTAAGGTCTATTCTGATATATTTGTATCAAAATGGGGAGATGTATCAAGCCCTGGAAAGAGATAAAGTGGAGAAATTTCAGAAAACAAGCAATTATGTCATTCTGACATTGTACCCTATAGTTATAGCACACTGAGGATCCAAATATCTTACCCTTTATCAAAAGGTCCTTGAGTTGTTTTTTTAGTTCCAAGTGAATTATCCTGGCCACTAAATCGTGAAGAACATGAGACAATTGACCTGGGAGAAGTTCTCTATTAATTTCTTCCCATTTTGCATTGGTTGTAAAAGTGATGAATAAGTCAGAGCATGAATACTTGCAGACATAGCAAAAGGTATCATGCATGTAGCGAGGGCTGCCTGCAAAGCTAGATGGCAGAATAACTAACAAGTACAAATTTTAAATGCCCTCATTATGGGCTAAATGTATAATGTATAATGTTAAATGTATATAGGGGTGCATACAATTAGTGCCGAATTTTCCAACAGTCGGAAAATCTGCACTTTTTGCCCATTTTTAGGTCTAATTTACATTCGATCTATTCAATCAAACTGACGATTTTTCGACTGATGATCCACGTGTTTTTCGACTGACGTTCCACGTGTTTTTGACGAAACCGCTGCTGTTTTCAACTATTTTCCGTGGATGTAGATTTGACTTGTTAACAAGTCAAATATTTCTTAAGTCAAATCCGCATTTGTCGGAAAAGTGGTCGAAAATGGCCTGGATTGAATAGCTATGTCTGGACATAATTGAATACCCCCCATAGTCTTCTGCTCTGAATTTGGTCTGATTAGTATGGGTGAATAAAAGCCTGTCTCTATTTTCATGTACATGTTCACAATAAACTGATTAAAGAGCTGTTTGTAGATATAGAAAAGTCTAGATGCGTGTTTCTAAGTTTTAGGAAGTGTAATTAGAGTGGCCTACTAAAACACCTACCTTTTATAATACAAATAAATACTACATTTTATAAATAAGACCACGTACTGTAGTAAATTGCATAGTGTCACAGATGTCATAGATGTTACTGATATTTCCAATCCATAAATATGGCATTGATGAGTTATGATTAGTTCATGTGGAAGGTGTTTGATACAAATAAGATCAGAAGTATTTAGATGCTCTGTCTTTGACTGTAATATTCCAGTAGAGTATAAATGAATGGTCTCAGTATTACCTCCTCATAGCAATGTATCATCACTGTGGAAGTCACATGTTAAGGCTAATTGGAGAAGAAGTTATGGAACACGGAGAGAAAATTGCAAAATATCTTAATGAATACATACATAATACATACAAACTGAACAATATTGCCAATATGTATTGATGATGAAGTATATGAGAGCAGTGAAGGACTGAATCATACTACTGCAGGGATTACAACCTAGAAGAATAGAAATCAAGAAAAGGGCTCTTCTTTAGAAAGTAGGCATGGTTTACCCTGTGTGTGCTATGCCCAAAACAGTCCTACCATATTCAATCCATATACAACAGTGGTTCCCAAACTCAGTCCTCAAGGAGCACTAAGGGCGGGATGTACTAAGATGTTACGCTGCGCTAATAACCATCTTACTGCTCTGAAGCCCTCTTACCGCTCTGAAGCCCTCTTACCGCTCTGAAGCATGTCAGAATCCTCCTCAGCCTCCCGGCTGCTGCGATCAGGTCTGAATTACCCCCTAAAGCCCTAAGTGTGATATGACAAAGTGATTCCCATTTTGTCCAAAAAATATACAGGGGCAAAATTATACGAAATGCAGACACTGGAGATAATATTATTAGTATGCATTTACAAAACAGGGTTACTATTGTTTTCTCCTGTTAAACATCACCTTGTTCATAGGTGGTTTTGTTTATACAGGAATTTAGTTATACAGAACAAATACTTTTCTATTTCCATGCAATCTGAATGGACTGTTTATTTACCCTTTCATTGCTTATGTCTTTAGCCCCTAATTCAGACCTGATCGCTCCTCTGCAAATTTGCAGAGGTTTGCGATCAGATAGTCGCCGCCCAGACAGAGTGAAAAGCTGCCCCGTGCAAGTCTGCATACGCCGTGCAAAAAGCTTTGCAAATGCTGATCAGTGGCAAATACGTTCGCAACTCACTCACCATCATATGTTTATTCCAGTGTGTGCAGTCTGTGCTTAGCCCAGGACTTACTCCTACAGAGCGAAAGAAACAGGCTGATCGGGCCGGAGCTGACGTCACACACCCTCCCTGAAAACACTTGGGAACGCCTGCGTTTTTCCTGACACTCCCAGAAAATGGACAGTTAATACCCCCAAATGTCAGCTTACTGACAATCATCCTGCGTACGTCTAGCAATAAAAAAACGCTGATTTCTTTCACAGTTTGGCCTAGAGTGTGCGCATTATAATCCGTACGCATGTGCAGTCATTCGATAATCTCTCACTTTTAAAAAGTGCAATGAGGTCAATTATAATATTTTTCAAATTCTAACAGAAAGAAATAGCTGGTAAAAGAGGAACCTAAAGATATTTATTACTGACATGTCTTTATCTTGCAGACTACCAGAGACAACTGACATTTAAAAATGAAAATGGCTCATATGGAGGGTTTCCAGGTGGTCCTGCAAATTTCTGGTATGTAGAAAACATTTACAGTATATGAGTTCATCTATATAGTCTGACAGTGAGCAATTAGGATGCACACTCTGCACACAATACATCTATACAATATATGATAGTATCTTGGTGGTTTGGATCCAATTTCTGATTAGTTGAAATAAATTTACCTGTCAAAAGTTAAAATTTTCCAAGTCAAATAAAAAACTCTTTATTGTTGCTTTTACACAATTTTCTCCAATCCCATGTTCCCAGAGAAGTATAGAGGGAACATCTCTAAAAATAAACACAACAAATGAATAGACACAAACTGGGATATTCAATTGGCCCCATCACTGTCGAGTGATAAGCCTCGCCGGGGGGGGGGGCTATCTAATTGGCCCCGATAAGCCGGCGCATGCCAAGGCTTATCAGGGATTTTGTTTCACCTGCCTTCGGTAGGCGAAGACAAATCCCCAATAACAGCCCTGTTTTCATCAGAAAATGGGGCTATTTCACCCATTAACACACAGGTTTCACCATTTTAATGGCTGAGCTAATCAAATAGCCCAACTGCAACACCCGAAGAAACATCGGGGTTTTTTACTCTCAATGTCTCTTCAGGGCAAATTGAATATCCTAGAAAGAATGGTGTAGTATAGTCAGGTCACTGGGCTTATGGCAAATGCACTAAGGGCCTAATTCAGATCTGATCACAGCAGCAAATTTGTTAGTTAATGGGCAAAACCATGTGCACTGCAGGGGGGGGGGGGGGCAGACATAACATTTGCAGAGAGAGTTAGATTTGGGTGGGATATTTCGTTTCTGTGCAGGGTAAATACTGGCTTCTTTATTTTTACACTAAAGGATAAGAAAGAAAAGATTTGTCTTTTTTGTTGGCGCACTAGAAGTAAAAAAATTGAAAAAATAACTTTTATTGTTTACTATTAAAAGTCAACTGGTAAGTGATATAACAGACATACAAGTGATAATGTGAAAAAATAATAACATTAAAGCGAAATTTAAAAACGTGCTATGTTGTCCTGTTTCTGTATCTTCAGAGGTTCTACAGATATTATATTGTTGTATGTTCCAATGTAACACAAACAATAAATTACAATATCCAGTTCCTGTTTCTCAATTTTGTATTGATCCTTCTTTGCGAATACAATCCAGACTGCTAACAGTGTAATGGATTTCAGTATCCAGTTCCTGTGTCTCAATTGTGTTTTAATTAGTGATGTGCATCGGACATTTTTCGGGTTTTGTGTTTTGGTTTTGGATTCGGTTCCGCGGCCGTGTTTTGGATTCGGACGCGTTTTGGCAAAACCTCCCTGAAATTTTTTTGTCAGATTCGGGTGTGTTTTGGATTCGGGTGTTTTTTTACAAAAAACCCTCAAAAACAGCTTAAATCATAGAATTTGGGGGTCATTTTGATCCCATAGTATTATTAACCTCCATAACCATAATTTCCACTCATTTCCAGTCTATTCTGAACACCTCATACCTCACAATATTATTTTAGTCCTAAAATTTGCACCGAGGTCTCTGGATGGCTAAGCTAAGCGACCCTAGTGGCCGACACAAACGCCTGGCCCATCTAGGAGTGGCACTGCAGTGTCAGACAGGATGGCAGATTAAAAAAAATGTCCCCAAACAGCACATGATGCAAAGAAAAAAAGAGGCGCAATGAGGTAGCTGTGTGACTAAGCTAAGCGACCCAAGTGGCCGAAACAAACACCTGGCCCATCTAGGAGTGGCACTGCAGTGTCAGACAGGATGGCACTTCAAAAAATAGTCCCCAAACAGCACATGATGCAAAGAAAAATGAAAGAAAAAAGAGGTGCAAGATGGAATTGTCCTTGGGCCCTCCCCACCCACCCTTATGTTGTATAAACAGGACATGCACACTTTAACAAACCCATCATTTCAACCACAGGGTCTGCCACACGACTGTGACTGAAATGACTGGTTGGTTTGGGCCCCCACCAAAAAAGAAGCAATCAATCTCTCCTTGCACAAACTGGCTCTACAGAGGCAAGATGTCCACCTCCTCCTCATCCTCCGATTCCTCACCCCTTTCACTGTGTACATCCCCCTCCTCACAGATTATTAATTCGTCCCCACTGGAATCCACCATCTCAGGTCCCTGTGTACTTTCTGGAGGCAATTGCTGGTGAATGTCTCCACGGAGGAATTGATTCAAATTCACTTTGATGAACATCATCTTCTCCACATTTTGTGGAATTAACCTCGTACGCCGATTGCTGACAAGGTGAGCGGCTGCACTAAACACTCTTTCGGAGTACACACTGGAGGGGGGGCAACTTAGGTAAAATAAAACCAGTTTCTGCAAGGGCCTCCAAATTGCCTCTTTTTCCTGCCAGTATACGTACGGACTGTCTGATGTGCCTACTTGGATGCGGTCACTCATATAATCCTCCACCATTCTTTCAATGGTGACAGAATCATATGCAGTGACAGTAGACGACATGTCAGTAATCGTTGGCAGGTCCTTCAGTCCGGACCAGATGTCAGCACTTGCTCCAGACTGCCCTGCGTCACCGCCAGCGGGTGGGCTCGGAATTCTTAGCCTTTTCCTCGTAGCCCCAGTTGCGGGAGAATGTGAAGAAGGAGCTGTTGACGGGTCACGTTCCGCTTGACTTGACAATTTTCTCACCAGCAGGTCTTTAAACCTCTGCAGACTTGTGTCTGCCGGAAAGAGAGATACCAACGTAGGTTTTAAATCTAGGATCGAGCACGGTGGCCAAAATGTAGTGCTCTGATTTCAACAGATTGACCACCCGTGAATCCTGGTTAAGCGAATTAAGGGCTCCATCCACAAGTCCCACATGCCTAGCGGAATCGCTCTGTTTTAGCTCCTCCTTCAATGTCTCCAGCTTCTTCTGCAAAAGCCTGATGAGGGGAATGACCTGACTCAGGCTGGCAGTGTCTGAACTGACTTCACGTGTGGCAAGTTCAAAGGGTTCCAGAACCTTGCACAACGTTGAAATCATTCTCCACTGCACTTGAGTCAGGTGCATTCCCCCTCCTTTGCCTATATCATAGGTAGCTGTATAGTCTTGAATGGCCTTTTGCTGCTCCTCCATCCTCTGAAGCATATAGAGGGTTGAATTCCACCTCGTTACCACCTCTTGCTTCAGATGATGGCGGGGCAGGTTCAGGAGTGTTTGCTGGTGCTCCAGTCTTCGGCACGCGGTGGCTGAATGCCGAAAGTGGCTAGCAATGCTTCGGTCCACCGACAGCATCTCTTGCACGCCCCTGTCGTTTTTTAAATAATTCTGCGCCACCAAATTCAATGTATGTGCAAAACATGAGACGTGCTGGAATTTGCCCACATGTAATGCACGCACAATATTGGTGGCATTGTCCGATGTCACAAATCCCCAGGAGAGTCCAATTGGGGTAAGCCATTCTGCGATGATGTTCCTCAGTTTCCGTAAGAGGTTGTCAGCTGTGTGCCTCTTATGGAAAGCGGTGATACAAAGCGTAGACAGACTAGGAACGAGTTAGTGTTTGCGAGATGCTGCTACTGGTGCCGCCGCTGCTGTTCTTGCTGCGGGAGGCAATACATCTACCCAGTGGGCTGTCACAGTCTTATAGTCCTAAGTCTGCCCTGCTCCACTTGTCCACATGTCCGTGGTTAAGTGGACATTGGGTACAACTGCATTTTTTAGGACACTGGTGACTCTTTTCTGAGGTCTGTGTACATTTTCGGTATCGCCTGCCTAGAGAAATGGAACCTAGATGGTATTTGGTACCGGGGACACAGTATCTCAATCACGTCTGTAGTTGCCTGTGAATTAACGGTGGATACCGGAAACACGTTTTTCACCACCCAGGCTGCCAAGGCCTGAGTTATCCGCTTTGCAGCAGGATGACTGCTGTGATATTTCATCTTCCTCGCAAAGGACTGTTGGACAGTCAATTGCTTACTGGAAGTAGTACAAGCGGTCTTCCGACTTCCCCTCTGGGATGACGATCGACTCCCAGCAGCAACAACAGCAGCGCCAGCAGCAGTAGGCATTACACTCAAGGATGCATCGGAGGAATCCCAGGCAGGAGAGGACTCGTCAGACTTGACAGTGATATGGCCTGCAGGACTATTGGCTTTCCTGTGTAAGGAGGAAATTGACACTGTGGGAGTTGGTGGTGTGGTTTGCAGGAGCTTGGTTACAAGAGGAAGGGATTTAGTTGTCAGTGGACTGCTTCCGCTGTCACCCAAAGTTTTTGAACTTGTCAATGACTTCTGATGAATGCGCTCCAGGTGACGTATAAGGGAGGATGTTCCTAGGTGGTTAACGTCCTTACTAGAGATGAGCGCCTGAAATTTTTCGGGTTTTGTGTTTTGGTTTTGGGTTCGGTTCCGCGGCCGTGTTTTGGGTTCGAACGCGTTTTGGCAAAACCTCACCGAATTATTTTTGTCGGATTCGGGTGTGTTTTGGATTCGGGTGTTTTTTTCCAAAAACACTAAAAAACAGCTTAAATCATAGAATTTGGGGGTCATTTTGATCCCAAAGTATTATTAACCTCAAAAACCATAATTTACACTCATTTTCAGTCTATTCTGAATACCTCACACCTCACAATATTATTTTTAGTCCTAAAATTTGCACCGAGGTCGCTGTGTGAGTAAGATAAGCGACCCTAGTGGCCGACACAAACACCGGGCCCATCTAGGAGTGGCACTGCAGTGTCACGCAGGATGTCCCTTCCAAAAAACCCTCCCCAAACAGCACATGACGCAAAGAAAAAAAGAGGCGCAATGAGGTAGCTGTGTGAGTAAGATTAGCGACCCTAGTGGCCGACACAAACACCGGGCCCATCTAGGAGTGGCACTGCAGTGTCACGCAGGATGGCCCTTCCAAAAAACCCTCCCCAAACAGCACATGACGCAAAGAAAAAAAGAGGCGCAATGAGGTAGCTGTGTGAGTAAGATTAGCGACCCTAGTGGCCGACACAAACACCGGGCCCATCTAGGAGTGGCACTGCAGTGTCACGCAGGATGGCCCTTCCAAAAAACCCTCCCCAAACAGCACATGACGCAAAGAAAAAAAGAGGCGCAATGAGGTAGCTGTGTGAGTAAGATTAGCGACCCTAGTGGCCGACACAAACACCGGGCACATCTAGGAGTGGCACTGCAGTGTCACGCAGGATGTCCCTTCCAAAAAACCCTCCCCAAACAGCACATGACGCAAAGAAAAAAAGAGGCGCAATGAGGTAGCTGTGTGAGTAAGATTAGCAACCCTAGTGGCCGACACAAACACCGGGCCCATCTAGGAGTGGCACTGCAGTGTCACGCAGGATGTCCCTTCCAAAAAACCCTCCCCAATCAGCACATGATGCAAAGAAAAAGAAAAGAAAAAAGAGGTGCAAGATGGAATTATCCTTGGGCCCTCCCACCCACCCTTATGTTGTATAAACAAAACAGGACATGCACACTTTAACCAACCCATCATTTCAGTGACAGGGTCTGCCACACGACTGTGACTGATATGACGGGTTGGTTTGGACCCCCCCCAAAAAAGAAGCAATTAATCTCTCCTTGCACAAACTGGCTCTACAGAGGCAAGATGTCCACCTCATCTTCACCCTCCGATATATCACCGTGTACATCCCCCTCCTCACAGATTATCAATTCGTCCCCACTGGAATCCACCATCTCAGCTCCCTGTGTACTTTGTGGAGGCAATTGCTGCTGGTCAATGTCTCCGCGGAGGAATTGATTATAATTCATTTTAATGAACATCATCTTCTCCACATTTTCTGGATGTAACCTCGTACGCCGATTGCTGACAAGGTGAGCGGCGGCACTAAACACTCTTTCGGAGTACACACTTGTGGGAGGGCAACTTAGGTAGGATAAAGCCAGTTTGTGCAAGGGCCTCCAAATTGCCTCTTTTTCCTGCCAGTATAAGTACGGACTGTGTGACGTGCCTACTTGGATGCGGTCACTCATATAATCCTCCACCATTCTATCAATGTTGAGAGAATCATATGCAGTGACAGTAGACGACATGTCCGTAATCGTTGTCAGGTCCTTCAGTCCGGACCAGATGTCAGCATCAGCAGTCGCTCCAGACTGCCCTGCATCACCGCCAGCGGGTGGGCTCGGAATTCTGAGCCTTTTCCTCGCACCCCCAGTTGCGGGAGAATGTGAAGGAGGAGATGTTGACAGGTCGCGTTCCGCTTGACTTGACAATTTTGTCACCAGCAGGTCTTTCAACCCCAGCAGACCTGTGTCTGCCGGAAAGAGAGATCCAAGGTAGGCTTTAAATCTAGGATCGAGCACGGTGGCCAAAATGTAGTGCTCTGATTTCAACAGATTGACCACCCGTGAATCCTTGTTAAGCGAATTAAGGGCTGCATCCACAAGTCCCACATGCCTAGCGGAATCGCTCCCTTTTAGCTCCTTCTTCAATGCCTCCAGCTTCTTCTGCAAAAGCCTGATGAGGGGAATGACCTGACTCAGGCTGGCAGTGTCTGAACTGACTTCACGTGTGGCAAGTTCAAAGGGCATCAGAACCTTGCACAACGTTGAAATCATTCTCCACTGCACTTGAGACAGGTGCATTCCATCTCCTATATCGTGCTCAATTGTATAGGCTTGAATGGCCTTTTGCTGCTCCTCCAACCTCTGAAGCATATAGAGGGTTGAATTCCACCTCGTTACCACTTCTTGCTTCAGATGATGGCAGGGCAGGTTCAGTAGTTTTTGGTGGTGCTCCAGTCTTCTGTACGTGGTGCCTGTACGCCGAAAGTGTCCCGCAATTTTTCTGGCCACCGACAGCATCTCTTGCACGCCCCTGTCGTTTTTAAAAAAATTCTGCACCACCAAATTCAAGGTATGTGCAAAACATGGGACGTGCTGGAATTTGCCCATATTTAATGCACACACAATATTGCTGGCGTTGTCCGATGCCACAAATCCACAGGAGAGTCCAATTGGGGTAAGCCATTCCGCGATGATCTTCCTCAGTTGCCGTAAGAGGTTTTCAGCTGTGTGCGTATTCTGGAAAGCGGTGATACAAAGCGTAGCCTGCCTAGGAAAGAGTTGGCGTTTGCGAGATGCTGCTACTGGTGCCGCCGCTGCTGTTCTTGCGGCGGGAGTCCATACATCTACCCAGTGGGCTGTCACAGTCATATAGTCCTGACCCTGCCCTGCTCCACTTGTCCACATGTCCGTGGTTAAGTGGACATTGGGTACAACTGCATTTTTTAGGAGACTGGTGAGTCTTTTTCTGACGTCCGTGTACATTCTCGGTATCGCCTGCCTAGAGAAGTGGAACCTAGATGGTATTTGGTAACGGGGGCACACTGCCTCAATAAATTGTCTAGTTCCCTGTGAACTAACGGCGGATACCGGACGCACGTCTAACACCAACATAGTTGTCAAGGACTCAGTTATCCGCTTTGCAGTAGGATGACTGCTGTGATATTTCATCTTCCTCGCAAAGGACTGTTGAACAGTCAATTGCTTACTGGAAGTAGTACAAGTGGGCTTACGACTTCCCCTCTGGGATGACCATCGACTCCCAGCGGCAACAACAGCAGCGCCAGCAGCAGTAGGCGTTACACGCAAGGATGCATCGGAGGAATCCCAGGCAGGAGAGGACTCGTCAGACTTGCCAGTGACATGGCCTGCAGGACTATTGGCATTCCTGGGGAAGGAGGAAATTGACACTGAGGGAGTTGGTGGGGTGGTTTGCGTGAGCTTGGTTACAAGAGGAAGGGATTTACTGGTCAGTGGACTGCTTCCGCTGTCACCCAAAGTTTTTGAACTTGTCACTGACTTATTATGAATGCGCTGCAGGTGACGTATAAGGGAGGATGTTCCGAGGTGGTTAACGTCCTTACCCCTACTTATTACAGCTTGACAAAGGGAACACACGGCTTGACACCTGTTGTCCGCATTTCTGGTGAAATACCTCCACACCGAAGAGCTGATTTTTTTGGTATTTTCACCTGGCATGTCAACGGCCATATTCCTCCCACGGACAACAGGTGTCTCCCCGGGTGCCTGACTTAAACAAACCACCTCACCATCAGAATCCTCCTGGTCAATTTCCTCCCCAGCGCCAGCAACACCCATATCCTCCTCATCCTGGTGTACTTCAACACTGACATCTTCAATCTGACTATCAGGAACTGGACTGCGGGTGCTCCTTCCAGCACTTGCAGGGGGCGTGCAAATGGTGGAAGGCGCATGCTCTTCACGTCCAGTGTTGGGAAGGTCAGGCATCGCAACCGACACAATTGGACTCTCCTTGTGGATTTGGGATTTCAAAGAACGCACAGTTCTTTGCGGTGCTTTTGCCAGCTTGAGTCTTTTCAGTTTTCTAGCGAGAGGCTGAGTGCTTCCATCCTCATGTGAAGCTGAACCACTAGCCATGAACATAGGCCAGGGCCTCAGCCGTTCCTTGCCACTCCGTGTGGTAAATGGCATATTGGCAAGTTTACGCTTCTCCTCCGACAATTTTATTTTAGGTTTTGGAGTCCTTTTTTTTCTGATATTTGGTGTTTTGGATTTGACATGCTCTGTACTATGACATTGGGCATCGGCCTTGGCAGACGACGTTGCTGGCATTTCATCGTCTCGGCCATGACTAGTGGCAGCAGCTTCAGCACGAGGTGGAAGTGGATCTTGATCTTTCCCTAATTTTGGAACCTCAACTTTTTTGTTCTCCATATTTTATAGGCAGAACTAAAAGGCACCTCAGGTAAACAATGGAGATGGATGGATTGGATACTAGTATACAATTATGGACGGACTGCCACGGTTAGGTGGTATAAAAAAACCACGGTTAGGTGGTATATAATACAATTATGGATGGACGGACTGCCTGCCGAGTGCCGACACAGAGGTAGCCACAGCCGTGAACTACCGCACTGTACACTGGTTGATAAAGAGATAGTAGTATACTCGTAACAACTAGTATGACGACGGTATAAAGAATGAAAAAAAAACCACGGTTAGGTGGTATATAATACAATTATGGTTGGACGGACTGCCTGCCGAGTGCCGACACAGAGGTAGCCACAGCCGTGAACTACCGCACTGTACACTGGTTGATAAAGAGATAGTAGTATACTCGTAACAACTAGTATGACGACGGTATAAAGAATGAAAAAAAAACCACGGTTAGGTGGTATATAATACAATTATGGTTGGACGGACTGCCTGCCGAGTGCCGACACAGAGGTAGCCACAGCCGTGAACTACCGCACTGTACACTGGTTGATAAAGAGATAGTAGTATACTCGTAACAACTAGTATGACGACGGTATAAAGAATGAAAAAAAAACCACGGTTAGGTGGTATATATTATAATACAATTATGGTTGGACGGACTGCCTGCCGAGTGCCGACACAGAGGTAGCCACAGCCGTGAACTACCGCACTGTACACTGGTTGATAAAGAGATAGTAGTATACTCGTAACAACTAGTATGACGACGGTATAAAGAATGAAAAAAAAACCACGGTTAGGTGGTATATATTATAATACAATTATGGATGGACGGACTGCCTGCCGAGTGCCGACACAGAGGTAGCCACAGCCGTGAACTACCGCACTGTACTGTGTCTGCTGCTAATATAGACTGGTTGATAAAGAGATAGTATACAATACTACTAATATACTGGTGGTCAGGCACTGGTCACCACTAGTCACACTGGCAGTGGCACTCCTGCAGCAAAAGTGTGCACTGTTTAATTTTAATATAATATTATTTATCATGTACTCCTGGCTCCTGCTATAACAACCTGCAGTGCTCCCCAGTCTCCCCCACAATTATAAGCTTTATATACAATACATTGATGTGCAGCACACTGGGCTGAGCAGTGCACACAGACTGAGTCACTGTGTGACTGTGTATCGTTTTTTTCAGGCAGAGAACGGATATATTAAATAAAACAAACAACTGCACTGTCTCTGGTGGTCACTGGTCACTGTGGTCGTCAGTCACTAAACTCTGTCTGCACTCTCTTCTAATCTACAGTATCACAGCAATCTCTCTCTCTCTCTCTCTTCTAAATCTAATCTAAATGGAGAGGACGCTAGCCACGTCCTCTCCCTATCAATCTCAATGCACGTGTGAAAATGGCGGCGACGCGCGGCTCCTTATATAGAATCCGAGTCTCGCGAGAATCCGACAGCGTCATGATGACGTTCGGGCGCGCTCGGGTTAACCGAGCAAGGCGGGAAGATCCGAGTCGCTCGGACCCGTGAAAAAAAAAGTGAAGTTCGTGCGGGTTCGGATTCAAAGAAACCGAACCCGCTCATCTCTAGTCCTTACCCCTACTTATTACAGCGTGACAAAGGCAACACATGGCTTGACACCAGTTGTCCGCATTTCTGTTGAAATAATTCCACACCGAAGTGGTGATTTTTTTTTTGTAATTTGACCAGGCATGTCAATGGCCATATTCATCCCACGGACAACAGGTGTCTCCCCGGGTGCCTGACTTAAACAAACCACCTCACCATCAGACTCCTCCTTGTCAATTTCCTCCCCAGCGCCAGCAACACCCATATCTTCATCCTGGTGTACTTCAGCAGTGACATCTTCAATTTGACTATCAGGAACTGGACTGCGGGTGCTACTTCCAGCACTTGCAGGGGGCGTGCAAATGGTGGAAGGCGCCACCTCTCCCTGTCCAGTGTTGGGAAGGTCAGGCATCGCAACCGACACAATTGGACTCTCCTTGGGGATTTGTGATTTAGAAGAACGCACAGTTCTTTGCTGTGCTTTTGCCAGCTTAAGTCTTTTCATTTTTCTAGTGAGAGGATGAGTGCTTCTATCCTCATGTGAAGCTGAACCACTAGCCATGAACATAGGACAGGGCCTCAGCCGTTCCTTGCCACTCCGTGTCGTAAATGGCATATTGGCAAGTTTACGCTTCTCCTCAGACACTTTTAATTTTGATTTTTGGGTCATTTTACTGAACTTTTGTTTTTTTTTATTTTACATGCTCTCTACTATGACATTGGGCATCGGCCTTGGCAGACGACGTTGATGGCATTTCATCGTCTCGGCCATGACTAGTGGCAGCAGCTCCAGCATGAGGTGGAAGTGGATCTTGATCTTTCCCTATTTTACCCTCCACATTTTTGTTCTCCATTTTTTAATGTGTGGAATTATATGCCAGTAATATATCAATAGCAATGGCCTACTGTACCGTACTGCTATATATTATATACTGGTGGTCAGCAAAATTATGCACTGTCCTACTACTATATATATAGTGCGCACAACTTAAATGCACCACAGGTATGGATGGATAGTATACTTGACGACACAGAGGTAGCTAGAGCAGTGGCCTACTGTACCGTACTGCTATATATTATATATTGGTGGTCAGCAAAATTATGCACTGTCCTACTACTTTATATATACTGCGCACAACTTAAATGCACCACAGGTATGGATGGATAGTATACTTGACGACACAGAGGCAGGTAGAGCAGTGGCCTACTGTACCGTACTGCTATATATTATATACTGGTGGTCAGCAAAATTATGCACTCTACTCCTACTATATATACTGTGCACATCTTAAATGCACCACAGGTATGGATGGATAGTATATTTGACGACACAGAGGTAGGTAGAGCAGTCGCCTACTGTACCGTACTGATATATATTATATACTGGTGGTCAGCAAAATTATGCACTGTCCTACTACTATATATATACTGCGCACAACTTAAATGCACCACAGGTATGGATGGATAGTATACTTGACGACACAGAGGTAGCTAGAGCAGTGGCCTACTGTACCGTACTGCTATATATTATATATTGGTGGTCAGCAAAATTATGCACTGTCCTACTACTTTATATATACTGCGCACAACTTAAATGCACCACAGGTATGGATGGATAGTATACTTGATGACACAGAGGTAGGTAGAGCAGTGGCCTACTGTACCGTACTGCTATATATTATATACTTTTGGTCAGCAAAATTATGCACTGTACTCCTACTATATATACTGTGCACAACTTAAATGCACCACAGGTATGGATGGATAGTATATTTGACGACACAGAGGTAGGTAGAGCAGTGGCCTACTGTACCGTACTGATATATATATTATATACTGGTGTTCAGCAAAATTATGCACTGTACTCCTACTATATATACTGCGCACAACTTAAATGCACCACAGGTATGGATGGATAGTATACTTGACGACACAGAGGTAGGTAGAGCAGTGGCCTACTGTACCGTACTGCTATATATTATATACTGGTGGTCAGCAAAATTATGCACTGTACTCCTACTATATACTACAATGCAGCACAGATATGGAGCGTTTTTCAGGCAGAGAACGTATAATACTGGTGGTCACTGGTCACTGGTCAGCAAAACTGCACTGTCCTCCTCCTATATAATACTGGTGGTCCCCAGTCCCCACAATAAGGCACACTGAGCACAGATATTTGCAGCACACTGAGCACAGATATGGAGCGTTTTTCAGGCAGAGAACGTAGATATTTGCAGCACACTGAGCACAGATATTTGCAGCACACTGAGCACAGATATTTGCAGCACACTGAGCTCAGATATTTGCAGCACACTGAACACAGAAACTGAGAGGACGCCAGTCACGTCCTCTCACTATCATCTCCAATGCACGAGTGAAAAATGGCGGCGACGCGCGGCTCCTTATATAGAATACGAATCTCGCGAGAATCCGACAGCGGAAGATGACGTTCGGGCGCGCGCGGGTTAACCGAGCAAGGCGGGAGGATCCAAGTATGCCTCGGACCCGTGTAAAATGGGTGAAGTTCGGGGGGGTTCGGATTCCGAGAAACCGAACCCGCTCATCACTAGTTTTAATCCTTCTTTACACATGCAATCCGGGCTGCTATAGTGCATATAAAACACACCACACAAATTGAGTAACAATAAATTTCGATGTTTTGTACTAAGTGAGACTGATACTCCTCTCAGGTATTTTACAATTTCAATATCACATAGCATACACACAGTTGGATTATAGAATTATGCATTTCTTCTACATATTATATTACACATGGAATATTAAGGATTTCAATCAATGGATAAGATGACTGAGTGATTAATAGAAACCTATAACGGTATAATCAGAGAACAACAGTGGCCCATGGATACTGCGATTTATAATCTGCACAGCAGATGTGATTTATAACAGCTGAGTGACAGTGAAGTCTCTATAGCTGATGATTAGATAGTTTCATATTATATAGCCATCCATCTATTCCAACTGTGTGTATGCTATGTGATATTGAAATTGTAAAATACATGAGAGGAGTATCATTCTCACTTAGTACAAAACATCAAAATTTATTGTTACGCAATTTGTGTGGTGTGTTTTATATGCACTATAGCAGCCCGGATTGCATGTGTAAAGAAGGATTAAACCACAATTGAGACACAGGAACTGAATACTGAAATCCATTACACTGTTAGCAGTCTGGATTGTATGCGCAAAGAAGGATCAAAACAAATCTGAGACACAGGAACTGGATATTGTAATTTATTGTGTTACATTGGAACATACAACAATATAATATCTGTAGAACCTCTGAAGATACAGAAACAGGACAACATAGCACGTTTTTAAATTTCACTTTAATGTTATTATTTTTTCACATTATCACTTGTATGTCTGTTATATCACTTACCAGTTGACTTTAATAGTAAACAATAAAAGTTATTTTTTTATTTTTTTTATCTTCTAGTGCGCCAACAAAAAAGACAACTCTTTTTTCTTTCTTATCCTTCAGTATCTTACAATATAAGTTGTCTAGGGCAGCACCCCCACCTGTACTGAATGACTATTTGTCCATACTAACAAATGGGGCTCCATAACCAATTACAGTATAAAGCATTTGTAATAGTGCAGAAGATTTTTTTCCCCTTTCTCCATTATCCCAAATTTCCTATTTATTTTTACACTGCAATTTAGATTTCAGTTTGAACACACCCCACCCAAATCTAACTTTCTCTGCACATGTTATATTTGCCCCCCCCCCCCTGCAGTGCACATGACTTTGCCCATTAACAAATTTGCTGCTGTGACCAGGTCTTAATTAGGCCCTATGTAATAAAAATAAATGGGCTGCCCTGAAATACCACTATCTCAAACAGTGAAAGTGGTCTCCAGTTGTAAATTGTTAATATTGAGAGTACAGTTTCAAATAT
The DNA here is from genome assembly GCF_028390025.1 of Pseudophryne corroboree. Taxonomy (NCBI): domain Eukaryota; kingdom Metazoa; phylum Chordata; class Amphibia; order Anura; family Myobatrachidae; genus Pseudophryne; species Pseudophryne corroboree. The sequence continues at coordinate 706,761,658 of NC_086446.1, read as the reverse complement.
GGCATGTTAATATAATGAGCTTTGATATGTGGCTTGGACTTTAACAAATCTCTAAGTTTGTAAACTTTAAATAAAATTTCAGGAACACCTGTGCTTTAAACAAATTGTAGATGAATAAGATAGAAAAGCGATGAATTGTGATCAGCTTCCACCACTCAACTAGCACGCAACCATCATTAACTTCTTATCTGATTAATTCACCTTGCAGAGCAGCGGTGAATAGACGCTGTGCGCATGCACTTCTATGCATGCAGTAAGAGGCGGGATATATCATATGCAAAATGTGATGCTTGATACATCCTGCCCATAGAAAAAAATTAAAACCTTTTCATGTGCATCAAAAATATTATCTACTTTTACTCTTCCTTCTACATAGCAGCTATACATATTACATATATTACAGAGATTTTTTTATTTAAAAATATATTACAAGTTTACTCTTGATCTATCACCTGTTTAGGATATCATGATTCATGATGGATTTATTTGACTGCTACTAACCAGTATTTTTAAACCCTGTTGCAGGATCACAGCGTTAGTATTAAAGACTCTTAGCAATGCTCAGGACTTCATCCCCATAGATCAGACCATCATCCAGCAAGCTGTGACATGGCTACAGAATAAACAGTTACCAAATGGTTGTTTTAACGAATCGGTTCATTACTTTAATAATGATCTAAAGGTATGTACGGATCTATTACATTTTTCACTGGGATTCTGATTGCATGAAAACATGAGCACAATCCACAATGTTCTGATGTCGATTTTATTACTGGCAGTTGGCCCTATTAAAGAACTAGATAATATACAATGATGCCCGTTGTAATAAGAAAAAAAGAATATTAAACCATAAGCACACTATTGCAAATGCGTTAGAAAGACTTAAAATATATATACATGGTATGTTCTTATTTACAAACAGTGTAACAAAACTAGAGTAACCTATAGCCATATTTAGATTTTATGCTATTATAGTCAGGGGCGTAGCCAGTGATGTGCGGTGAAATGAGGCTGGTGAGGTGGATCCTTTACTGTCATACTAATTTATATGCCAGAGTTTTGACTATATAAAGAAGAAGAAAAATACAGAGAATATATTAAAAATATCTTCTTTGTATTATTGTAATAGGGTCATACCCTGGAGTAAAATGTCTATGGCAGGTTAGGCAGTGCCTCTCCTGCCTACCTTGTCCGCACATATCTGATCAAAACTCACCACATTTCCAGCAGTATATACTGCTGCACCTTTGTATAATGTCCACATGGATCCTTGGGCTCATATATTGTTTGTAAATCCGGCTCTGGAAGCTTCCTCAGCCATTTACCTCACCGCACATCCCTGGGCGTAGCAACATTTTGTAGATGGCCCTGTCCCAGTGCTTCTAGAGAGACACCATTATGAGTTGTTAATTTTTTGCCCCATAATAGTGCCCTAGTTCTTTCAGAACCACAGTAGTGCCATAATTAATGTTATGCCTCATAGTTGTGACCTAGTTTATTTTATGAACCATAATAGTTCCCTAGTTTACCTTATGTCACATTGTTACGCTGCCAGTACACATTATATAACATGCGCCCCATTAACATTATGGTATACAGTGTCCCCAGTTCATATTATACCACATTTTAGTGCTCCCTGATCAGATTATGCCACACTGTCATGCCTTCAGTTCATATTGTTCTAGATTATAATACCCCAGTTCATATTATGTAACTTTATAGTGCCTTCCAGTTTATATTACATCACATTACAAATAGCTGGTTAAATGATGCCACATTATAGTGCCCTCCAGTTGAGATTATGCCACATACCATTATAACATACAGTTATTATTTGATACAAAGTTATTATTTGAATATCGGTCAGAGATCAGTCAGTTTTTTCCATTTCTTTATAGGCAAAAAATATAGTTGCAAATACAGCCTACGTCGTTATCTCACTGCTGGAGCATCACGTGGTCTGCAATGTAAGTGATCTTATTTCATAGCATTTTATTGATGCAGCTCCTTGTATTAGAAAAGCATAAGACAGCTGAACAGAAAATGGAAATATATCAACCAAGTGATTGATATTACACTAACTTCCCATGACTGGTAGCGAAATGTAAAATATGTGTCTGTTCCCCTTGTTTAGATATAGCAAAAGAATATCCCTGAACATGCTGAGACTTGTGCGTATGTAAAAGGTTGCCATTTGTTAATAATAAGAATTTACTTACCGATAATTCTATTTCTCGTAGTCCGTAGTGGATGCTGGGGACTCCGTCAGGACCATGGGGATTAGCGGCTCCGCAGGAGACAGGGCACAAAAATAAAGCTTTAGGATCAGGTGGTGTGCACTGGCTCCTCCCCCTATGACCCTCCTCCAAGCCTCAGTTAGGATACTGTGCCCAGACGAGCGTACACAATAAGGAAGGATATTGAATCCCGGGTAAGACTCATACCAGCCACACCAATCACACCGTACAACTTGTGATCTGAACCCAGTTAACAGTATGACAAACGTAGGAGCCTCTGAACAGACGGCTCACAACAACAACAACCCGATTTTTTGTAACAATAACTATGTACAAGTATTGCAGACAATCCGCACTTGGGATGGGCGCCCAGCATCCACTACGGACTACGAGAAATAGAATTATCGGTAAGTAAATTCTTATTTTCTCTAACGTCCTAAGTGGATGCTGGGGACTCCGTCAGGACCATGGGGATTATACCAAAGCTCTCAAACGGGCGGGAGAGTGCGGATGACCCTGCAGCACCGAATGAGAGACTCCATGTCCTCCTCAGCCAGGGTATCAAATTTGTAGAATTTAGCAAACGTGTTTGCCCCTGACCAAGTAAATTGTTATGCACACCAGTGCCTGCAGGAAAGTACTGGTGTCAGAACTGTTATGCACTCCAGTGTCTGCAGGAATGTACTGGTGTTTGAACTGTTATGCAAAACAGATGGACTCACAGACAAACTGGGGGATATGACAATGTACACAGAAGGTGATAGGGTAACAAAATACACACAAAGTGAACAGAGAAGCCCAGAGGCTAAGGAACTGGGTATCTCCCTTGTATTAGAACTGCTCAGATGGAAAAGCAAGATGTTGTGTTTTAATACGTAGAGAACCCGAAATGCTGTTGCTAAGGGCAACAGCAAAACCCTAAAGGGTTACCAACGGGTGTGGCAGTAAACTCCTTGGTCAGAGATGGAATGATAGACACAAGGAGAATCTCCACAATCCTAATTCTCACTTGCAGTGCACAGGTTTTAGCTTACTGCCACTAAACTGACCCCTGACACCTAGCACAGTGAGACAGGATTAGACAGGCAAGTCTTAGAATACAGCCGCAAACTTGCTAAGTTCACAGAGTAGTAACAGAACCCCAGCAAGCTAAACGACTGACTCCAGTCTTACTGCTAGGTCTGGATTGGCAGAGTGTAATACCAAATCCCCAGGCCTATTTGCAGTAAGCAACAAACAAATACAAAGCTACACAGTACTGGCTAACTTTCATGAACTGACTAACCAACAAAGATTCAGCAGCATCTGCTTACCCTGAAAAGAGGCCTTATAAAGCAGGTGCTGTCCACGCCCCACTCAGACCTCACAGACTGTGAGCACAAAAACCAGCACCGGATCCCCTGCCGTGCACAGAGCCTATAACCACTGCACAGCAAAAGACCCGAACCGGAGTATCAGCTGCGCTCAGGTTACACCACTAGCACTTGTCTCCCGGTTGCCATGACGACGTGGCAGCACAGGGCAGGAGACCCTAACATAAATGCACAGCAAAGTTGTAAAGCCGAGACCCCTCAGGCAGTCGCCCAAGATGAGCCCACTTCCTTGTGGAATGGGCTTTTTTCTGATTTTGGCTGTGGCAAGCCTGCCACAGAATGTGCAAGCTGAATTGTACTACAAATCCAGCGAGCAATCGTCTGCTTAGAAGCAGGAGCACCCATCTTGTTGGGTGCATACAGGCTAAACAGCGAGTCAGATTTTCTGACTCCAGTCGTCCTGGAAACATATATTTTCAGGGCCCTGACAACGTCAAGTAACTTGGAGTCCTCCAAGTCCCTAGTAGCCGCAGGTACCACAATAGGTTGGTTCATGTGAAAAACAGAAAACACCTTAAGGAGAAATTGAGGACGAGTCCTCAATTCTGCCCTGTCAGAATGAAAAATTAAGTAAGGGCTTTTATATGATAAAGCCGCCCATTTTGACACACGCCTGGCTGAAGCCAGGGCTAATAGAATCTTCACCTTCCATGTGAAATATTTTAAGTCCACAGTGGTGAGTGGATCAAACCTGTTACAAACCTGCAGCGGCCGCGGCGGCCGCGCTTGTCCCTACGGGTGGTCTGGTCTGCCCGGCGCCTCGTTCCCCCTGGCGGTCTCCGGATTCAGTGGCGGGTCGGCGCTGCTCCCCGGCGGCTTCCCGGAAGCAGGGACGCCGCCATCGCAAGTGAGGGCAAGCAGGCGGAGCAGGTCTGACGTCACCTGCCTGCTCCGTCAATCAGGCTGGGGCGGGGAGTTTAAAAGCGGATACCAGGCAGAGATCCGGTGCCTGAGTATCTTCGTTTCTCCTTCGGAAGCTGTGATTCCAGAGCTCCCTCGTCCTGTGCCTCCAAGCATCCTGTGCCTCCAAGCATCCCGTGCCTCCAAGCACCTCCGTGCCTCCAAGCATCCTGTGCCTCCAAGCACCTCCGTGCCTCCAAGCACCTCCGTGCCTCCAAGCACCTCCGTGCCTCCAAGCACCCCGTGCCTCCAAGCACCTCGTGCCTCCAAGCACCTCCGTGCCTCCAAGCACCTCCGTGCCTCCAAGCACCTCGTGCCTCCAAGCACCTCCGTGCCTCCAAGTACCTCCGTGCCTCCAAGTACCCTCGTGCCTTCAAGCACCTCCGTGCCTCCAAGCACCTCGTGCCTCCAAGCACCTCCGTGCCTCCAAGCACCTCCGTGCCTCCAAGCACCTCCGTGCCTCCAAGCACCTCGTGCCTCCAAGCATCTCCGTACCTCCAGGGGCCTCCTAGCACGCCCTGTACTCCCAGCACCTCAGAACCCCAATACCGCGGAGCCTCCGACATCACGGTACCTCTAATATCTCAGTACCCCAGCCTTCAGTATTTCTACGAGTCTTGTCTTACAGGAGACCGTCAAGAACTCCTCTGTGCCTCCCGCCTGCCGACGTAGTCCTGCATGAGGAAGACCTACATCCGGCCATCCCTACTGCGACCCAGTGGCGGTTCCTCTTCCCGGTCATCGGAAGAAGCCCCGAGTCCACAACACTCCCAAACCAGGTCAGTGATAGTATACTCAGGCCTAATGGACTCGGGGATTCGGAACACGGACTCGAGTGCCATCCAGAACCTGGCTTCCCGAGTACAAAGTCAGGAGGCGGCGCAAGGCCAGGTGATGCAGTACCTCCAGCAGTTGTCCGGACGTCTGGATCAGATCCAGGCGTCTCTGGCCTCAGTAATTCCGGCTCCTGCTCCAGTGGTCGCACCAGTTGTCGTTGCCAGTAATGTTCAACCATCGGCTGGTATCACTCCACGTCTTCAGTTGCCTACTCCGTCCCGCTATAATGGGAATCCCAAAAATTGCCGCGGTTTCTTGAACCAATGCGAGGTACATTTCGAGCTACTTGCACACAACTTTCCTACAGACCGGTCCAAGGTAGCATATATCATTTCTTTATTGGAAGGTTCTGCTTTGGATTGGGTGTCTCCACTATGGGAACGGTCCGATCCCATGGTTTCCAACTATACCAACTTCATCTCGTCCTTTCGAAGGATTTTCGACGAACCCGGCAGAATGACCACGGCTTCTTCCGATTTGCTCCATGTTCGGCAAGGCGCCCGTTCCGTGGGCCAGTATGTGGTTCATTTCCAGACCATTGCTTCCGAACTACGCTGGAATAATGACGCCCTGAGAGCTGCCTTCTGGAACGGTCTTTCCGACCGGCTGAAAGATGAGCTGGTTACTAGAGATCTGCCGGATCCATTAGAAGATTTGATTTCTCTGTGCGTCAAGGTGGATCTTCGGATGCAAGAGCGTGGAAGAGAACGTAGCCATTCAGATCGTCCCAGGCTCCGGAATCCTACTCCTAGGCCGGTGGCCTCACCTAGCTCAGATGAGCCCATGCAAATTAACCGCTCCCGACTGTCTCCAGAAGAACGACAGCGTCGTCGTGAGGGTAAACTCTGCCTTTACTGTGGAGCCGCAGATCATTTTCTTAAATCTTGTAAAGTCCGTCCGGGAAACGGGCAGTCCTAGCTTGTTCCGGAGGAGTCAAGCTGGGAGTTGCGACAAAAGCTTCTCCAACTTCGGACTGTTTGCTTCCAGTAACTCTAGTCTCCAACTCAGTCTCCAAGTCTTGTGAAGCCCTATTGGACTCCGGAGCTGCGGGGAACTTCGTTTCTTCCATCTGTGCCCAAAGTTTGGGTTTGAAGTTACGGCCTATCGAGCGGCCAATCTCACTGACGGCTATCAATGGGACTAGAATTGCCAAAGGTCTTATAAGGTGGCGCACGGGGCCAGTTAAGCTGCAGGTCGGGGCTCTACATCAGGAAGATTTGGAACTCTTGGTAATCCCAGAAATGTCCCATGATCTGGTTCTTGGAATACCTTGGCTCAAAAGTCATAATCCCCACATCGACTGGAAGTCGTCACAAATTCTGTCCTGGAGTTCCTTTTGTCACACTAATTGTCTTACTCCTGTCTGTCCGCTCCGTGTCACTTCCAAGACGGATGAAGAGCACATTCCGGAGGCATATCAAGGGTACAAGGACGTGTTTTCGGAACAAGCTGCGGACCTATTACCACCTCACAGGCCTTGGGACTGCTCTATTGACCTTGTCCCAGGGAAGACGCCACCCCGTGGTCGCACATATCCTCTGTCTCTTCCTGAGACCCAAGCCATGTCGGAGTATATTAAGTCCAATCTGCTCAAAGGATTCATTCGCCCCTCTTCCTCCCCTGCTGGTGCAGGCTTCTTTTTTGTGAAGAAAAAAGACGGAGGGTTGAGACCATGCATCGACTACCGCGGCCTAAATGACATTACTATTAAGAATAAGTACCCTTTGCCACTAATCACAGAGTTATTTGATAGGGTTCGTGGGGCCCGCATTTTTTCCAAACTCGACTTGAGAGGAGCTTATAATCTTATACGCATCCGAGAGGGGGATGAATGGAAGACTGCCTTTAATACCCGAGATGGGCATTACGAATACTTGGTGATGCCATTTGGTCTTAGTAATGCTCCCGCGGTTTTCCAGGGATTCGTCAATGAAATCTTTCGTGATATGCTGTATCAGAGCGTTGTGGTATATTTGGACGACATATTGATTTTTTCCAAGAATCTTGTCGAACACAGGTTACAAGTCAAAGAAGTACTACACCGTTTACGAGAGAATCATCTCTACGCCAAGCTCTCCAAGTGTACCTTTGAAGTAACATCTATTCCGTTCCTCGGTTATGTCATCTCGGGGACGGAGCTTCGCATGGATCCGGAAAAGTTATCTGCCATTCGTGACTGGACTCAACCTCTTTCCCTGAAAGCAATACAAAGATTCCTGGGCTTTGCGAACTACTACAGGAAATTCATTAAGGGTTTCTCCACCATTGTTGCGCCCATTACTGCCCTGACGAGGAAGGGTTCCAATCCTAGTCTGTGGTCCCCGGAAGCCATTTTAGCTTTTTCTCGTTTAAAATTAGCCTTCATGACGGCTCCAGTTCTCAAACAACCAGATTTCGATGAACCCTTCTTCTTAGAAGTTGATGCGTCTTCAGTCGGAGTTGGGGCTGTTCTCTCCCAGTATTCCTCTGATAAGAAACTACATCCGTGTGGCTTCCATTCTCGTAAGTTCTCTCCGGCCGAACGGAACTACACTATTGGAGACCAGGAACTCTTGGCAATCAAGTCTGCCTTGGAAGAATGGAGATATCTTCTGGAAGGGGCTAAACACGTGTTTACTATCTACACAGATCACAAGAATTTGCTGTACATCAAATCCGCACAGTGCTTGAATCCTCGCCAGGCAAGATGGGCACTTTTCTTTTCCCGATTCTCGTTCATTATCAAGTACCGGGCCGGGAGTCTCAATATTAAAGCAGATGCACTTTCTCGTTCACAAGTTTCCTCTGACGAGGATGAACCTCCGGAGCGGGGTTTAATTCTGAATCCAGTTTCTGTCTCTGTTGCTTTAACTACTCCAGCTCCTCCTCCTGGAAGAATGTCCGTACCAGCTAGATTCCGCTCAAGGATACTACTGTGGGTCCATAACTCCAAGTTTTCCGGTCATCCCGGCGCTCAGAAGATGTACAAGTTTCTGCAAAGATCTTACTGGTGGAACACCATGAGGAAGGATGTACAAGATTGCGTTAATTCCTGTCCCCAATGTACACAACACAAATCTCCTCGTTTGCCTCCTGCAGGGTTACTTCGTCCTCTGCCTATCCCTGTGAGACCCTGGACTCACATTTCCATGGACTTCGTCACTGACCTGCCCTGTTCCAAAGGTTTCAACACCGTTTGGGTTATCGTTGACCGTTTTTCGAAGATGGCACACTTCGTGCCCTTGACTGGTCTTCCAACAGCACCGAAACTGGCACTACTGTTTATCCGAGAACATTTTCGTTTGCATGGGTTGCCACAAGAGATTGTTTCTGACCGAGGAGTACAGTTCACCGCCAGGTTTTGGAAAGCCCTTTGTTCGACTCTGCAAATCAAACTTAAGTTTTCGTCTGCTTATCATCCCCAAACAAATGGACAAACGGAACGTGTCAATCAGGATCTAGAGACTTTTCTTCGTCTGTACCTCTCTCCTTCACAGGACAATTGGGTGGAGTTGCTGCCTTGGGCGGAGTTTGCCCACAACCATTTGTTTCATTCTTCCACTGGGGAATCACCATTTTTCGTCAATTACGGGTTCCATCCCCGTGTTCCGGAATTTCCAAGCCTTCCGTTAGTAGAGGTTCCTGCTGTAGTATCCACTCTACGACACTTTGGACAAATTTGGAGGAAGGTTCATGCCAATCTTAAGCAGGTTTCGGCTCGGTACAAGTTCTTCGCAGATAAGAAACGGCGAGCTGCACCTCAATATAAAGTTGGGGACAGGGTATGGCTGTCCACACGGAACCTCCGGCTGAGGGTGCCTACCATGAAATTCGCTCCAAGGTTCATCGGGCCCTACCCTGTGCTAAAAGTCTTAAATCCTGTGGTCTGTAAACTGGGTTTGCCTGCCCATCTTCGAGTACCTAACGCCTTTCATGTTTCTCTACTCCGTCCCCTCGTTCTGAATCGGTTCCACTCAGCACTCCCTAGGTCAACGTCAGTAGTGGCAGAAGCCGGAGCAGAGTTTGAAATCAAAGCTATTCTTGACTCCCGTTATCTTCATAAAAAATTACAGTACTTGGTGGACTGGAAGGGTTACGGTCCTGAGGAAAGAAGTTGGATTGGAGCTACTGAAGTAATGGCTCCTCGTCTGATTCGGATCTTCCACTCCAAACATCCGACTAAGCCCGGGAAGTGTCCAGGGGCCACTCCTGGAGGAGGGGGTACTGTTACAAACCTGCAGCGGCCGCGGCGGCCGCGCTTGTCCCTACGGGTGGTCTGGTCTGCCCGGCGCCTCGTTCCCCCTGGCGGTCTCCGGATTCAGTGGCGGGTCGGCGCTGCTCCCCGGCGGCTTCCCGGAAGCAGGGACGCCGCCATCGCAAGTGAGGGCAAGCAGGCGGAGCAGGTCTGACGTCACCTGCCTGCTCCGTCAATCAGGCTGGGGCGGGGAGTTTAAAAGCGGATACCAGGCAGAGATCCGGTGCCTGAGTATCTTCGTTTCTCCTTCGGAAGCTGTGATTCCAGAGCTCCCTCGTCCTGTGCCTCCAAGCATCCTGTGCCTCCAAGCATCCCGTGCCTCCAAGCACCTCCGTGCCTCCAAGCATCCTGTGCCTCCAAGCACCTCCGTGCCTCCAAGCACCTCCGTGCCTCCAAGCACCTCCGTGCCTCCAAGCACCCCGTGCCTCCAAGCACCTCGTGCCTCCAAGCACCTCCGTGCCTCCAAGCACCTCCGTGCCTCCAAGCACCTCCGTGCCTCCAAGCACCTCGTGCCTCCAAGCACCTCCGTGCCTCCAAGTACCTCCGTGCCTCCAAGTACCCTCGTGCCTTCAAGCACCTCCGTGCCTCCAAGCACCTCGTGCCTCCAAGCACCTCCGTGCCTCCAAGCACCTCCGTGCCTCCAAGCACCTCCGTGCCTCCAAGCACCTCGTGCCTCCAAGCATCTCCGTACCTCCAGGGGCCTCCTAGCACGCCCTGTACTCCCAGCACCTCAGAACCCCAATACCGCGGAGCCTCCGACATCACGGTACCTCTAATATCTCAGTACCCCAGCCTTCAGTATTTCTACGAGTCTTGTCTTACAGGAGACCGTCAAGAACTCCTCTGTGCCTCCCGCCTGCCGACGTAGTCCTGCATGAGGAAGACCTACATCCGGCCATCCCTACTGCGACCCAGTGGCGGTTCCTCTTCCCGGTCATCGGAAGAAGCCCCGAGTCCACAACACTCCCAAACCAGGTCAGTGATAAAACCAATGTGACTTTAGGAAACTCAAAACAACATTGAGATCCCAAGGTGCCACTGGGGGCACAAAAGGAGGCTGTATATGCAGTACCCCTTTTACAAACGTCTGAACTTCAGGCACTGAAGCCAGTTCTTTCTGGAAGAAATTTGACAGGGTCGAAATTTGAACCTTAATGGACCCTAATTTTAGGCCCATAGACAGTCCTGTTTTCAGGAAATGTAGGAAACGACCCAGTTGGAATTCCTCTGTATGGACCTTCTTGGCCTCACACCACGCAACATATTTTCGCCAAATGCGGTGAAAATGTTTTGCGGTTACATCCTTCCTGGCTTCGACCAGGGTAGGGATGACTTCATCTGGAATGCCCTTTCAGGATCCGGCGTTCAACTGCCATGCCGTCAAACGCAGCCGCGGTAAGTCTTGGAACAGACAAGGCCCCTGCTGGAGCAGGTCCTTTCTTAAAGGTAGAGGCCACGGTTCTTCCGTGAGCATCTCTTGAAGTTCCGGGTACCCAGTCCTTCTTGACCCATCCGGAACCACGAGTATCGTTCTTACTCATCTCCTTCTTATGATTCTCAGTACTTTTGGTATGAGATGCATAGGAGGGAACACATACCCTGACTGGTACACCCACAGTGTTACCAGAGCGTCCACCGCTATTGCCTGAGGGTCCCTTGACCTGGCGCAATATCTGTCTAGTTTTTTGTTCAGGCGGGACGCCATCTTGTCCACCTTTGGTTTTTCCCAACGGTTTACAATCATGTGGAAGACTTCCCGCTGAAGTCCCCACTCTCCCGGGTGGAGGTTATGCTGAGGAAGTCTGCTTCCCAGTTTTCCACTCCCGGAATTAACACTGCTGAGAGTGTTATCACATGATTTTTCGCCCAGCGAAGAATCCTTGCAATTTCTGCCATTTCCCTCCTGCTTCTTGTGCCGCCCTGTCTGTTTTCGTGGGCGACTGCCGTGATGTTGTCCCACTGGATCAATACCGGCTGACCTTGAAGCAGAGGTCTTGCTAAGCTTAGAGCCTTGTAAATTGCCCTTAGCTCCAGTATATTTATGTGGAGAGAAGTCTCCAGACTTGATCACACTCCCTGGAAATTTTTTCCTTGTGTGACTGCTCCCCAGCCACTCAGGCTGGCATCCGTGGTCACCAGGACCCAGTCCTGAATGCCGAATCTGCGGCCCTTTCATAGATGAGCACTCTGCAGCCACCGCAGAAAAAAAAAAACACCCTTGTCCTTGGAGACAGGGTTATCCGCTGATGCATCTGAAGATGCGATCCGGACCATTTTCCCAGCAGATCCCACTGAAAGGTTCTTGCGTGAAATCTACCGAATGGGATCGCTTTGTAAGAAACCACCATTTTTCACAGGACCCTTGTGCAATGATGCACTGATACTTTTCCTGGTTTTAGGAGGTTCCTGACTAGCTCGGATAACTCCCTGGCTTTCTTCTCCGGGAGAAAACATCCTTTTCTGGACTGTGTCCAGAATCATCCCTAGGAACATTAGACGTGTCGTCGGAAAAAACTGCGATTTTGGAATATTTAGAATCCACTCGTGCTGTCGTAGAACTACTTGAGATAGTGCTACTCCGACCGCCAACTGTTCTCTGGACCTTGCCCTTATCAGGAAAGCGTCCATATTTCTTTTAGGAAGAATCATCATTTCGGCCATTACCTTGGTAAAGACCCGGGGTGCCGTGGACAATCCAAACGGCAGCGTCTGAACTGATAGTGACAGTTCTGTACCACAAACCTGAGATACCCTTGGTGAGAAGGGCAAAATTTGGACTTGTAGGTAAGCGTCCCTGATATCCAGTGACACCATATCGTCCTGGTTTGCTATCACTGCTCTGAGTGACTCCATCTTGATTTGAACACTTGTATGTAATTGTTCAAATCTTTTAGATCTCACCGAGCCGTTTGGCTTCAGTACCACAATATAGTGTCGAATAATACCCCTTCCCTTGTTGTAGGAGGGGTACTTTGATTATCACGTGCTGGGAATACAGCCTGTGAATTTTTTTCCAATACTGCCTCCCTGTCGGAGGGAGACGTTGGTAAAGCAGACTTCAGGAACTTGTGAGGGGAAGACGTCTCGAATTTCCAATGTACACCTGGGATACTACGTGTAGGATCCAGGAGTCCACTTGCGAGTGAGCCCACTGCGTGCTGAAACTCTTGAGATGACCCCCCACCGCACCTGAGTCCGCTTGTATGGCCCCAGCGTCATGCTGCGGACTTGGCAGAAGCTGTGAAGGACTTCAGTTCCTGGGAATGGGCTGCCTGCTGCAGTCTTCTTCCCTTTCCTCTAACCCTGGGCAGATATGACTGGCCTTTTGCCCGCCTGCCTTTATGGGTACGAAAGGACTGAGACTGAAAAGACTGTGTCCTTTTCTGCTGAGATGTGACTTGGGGTAACAAAAGTGGATTTTCCAGCTGTTGCCATGGCCACCAGGTCCGATGGACCGCCCCTTTATACGGCAATACTTCCATGTGCCGTCTGGAATCTGCATCACCTGACCACTGTCGTGTCTATAAACATCGTCTGGCAGATATGGACATCACATCTACTCTTGATGCCAGAATGCAAATATCCCTCTGCGCATCTCGCATATATAGAAATGCATCCTTAAAATGCTCTATAGTCAATAAAATATTGTTCCTGTCAAGGGTATCAATATTTTCAGTCAGGAAATCCGACCAAGCCCCCCCAGCGCTGCACATCCAGGCTGAGGCGATTGCTGGTCGTAGTATAACACCAGTATGTGTGTATATACTTCTTAGGATATTTTTCAGCTTCCTATCAGCTGGCTCCTTGAGGGCGGCCGTATCTGGAGACGATAACGCCACTTGTTGTTATAAGCGTGTGAGCGCCTTATCCACCCTAAGGTGTGTTTCCCAACTCGCCCTCACTTCTGGCGGGAAAGGGTATACCTCCAATAATTTTCTATCGGAGGAAACCCACGTATCATCACACACTTTAATTTATCTGATTCAGGAAAAACTACAAGTAGATTATTCCCACCCTACATAATACCCTTATTTGTGGTACTTGTAGTATCAGAAATATGTAACACCTCCTTCATTGCCCTTAACTTGTAACGTGTGGCCCTAAAGGAAAATACGTTTGTTTCTTCACCGTCGACACTGAAGTCAGTGTCCGTGTCTGTGTCTGTGTCGACCAACTGAGGTAAATGGGCGTTTTTACAAGCCCCTGACGGTGTCTGAGACGCCTGGACAGGTACTAATTTGTTTGCCGGCCGTCTCATGTCGTCAACCGACCTTGCATCGTGTTGACATTATCACGTAATTCCTAAATAAGCCATCCATTCCGGTGTCGACTCCCTAGAGAGTGACATCACCAATACAGGCAATTTGCTCCGCCTCCTCACCAACATCGTCCTCCTACATGTCGACACACACGTACCGACACACAGCACACCCACAGGGAATGCTCTGATAGAGGACAGGACCCCACTAGCCCTTTGGGGAGACAGAGGGAGAGTTTGCCAGCACACACCAAAAACGCTATAATTATACAGGGACAACCCCTTATACAAGTGTTTTCCCTTATAGCATTTTCACATATGTAATCATATCGCCAAATAAGTGCCCCCCCTCTCTGTTTTAACCCTGTTTCTGTAGTGCAGTGCAGGGGAGAGCCTGGGAGCCTTCCTCACAGCAGAGCTGAGCAGGAAAATGGCGCCGTGTGCTGAGGAGAATAGGCCCCGCCCCCTAAAACGGCGGGCTCTTCTCCCGGAGTTTGTGAGATCTGGCAGGGGTTAAATACATCCATATAGCCTCAAGGGCTATATGTGATGTATTTTAGCCATAAAAAAGGTATAATACATTGCTGCCCAGGGCGCCCCCCCAGCGCCCTGCACCCTCAGTGACCGCTGGTATGAAGTGTGCTGACAACAATGGCGCACAGCTGCAGTGCTGTGCGCTACCTTATGAAGACTGAAAGTCTTCTGCCGCCTGTTTCCGGACCTCTGGACCTCTTCAACTTCGGCATCTGCAAGGGGGGTCGGCGGCACGGCTCCGGGACGAACCCCAGGGTGAGACCTGTGTTCCGACTCCCTCTGGAGCTAACTTGTTGTTATAAGCGTGTGAGCGCCTTATCCACCCTAAGGTGTGTTTCCCAACTCGCCCTCACTTCTGGCGGGAAAGGGTATACCTCCAATAATTTTCTATCGGAGGAAACCCACGTATCATCACACACTTTAATTTATCTGATTCAGGAAAAACTACAAGTAGATTATTCCCACCCTACATAATACCCTTATTTGTGGTACTTGTAGTATCAGAAATATGTAACACCTCCTTCATTGCCCTTAACTTGTAACGTGTGGCCCTAAAGGAAAATACGTTTGTTTCTTCACCGTCGACACTGAAGTCAGTGTCCGTGTCTGTGTCTGTGTCGACCAACTGAGGTAAATGGGCGTTTTTACAAGCCCCTGACGGTGTCTGAGACGCCTGGACAGGTACTAATTTGTTTGCCGGCCGTCTCATGTCGTCAACCGACCTTGCATCGTGTTGACATTATCACGTAATTCCTAAATAAGCCATCCATTCCGGTGTCGACTCCCTAGAGAGTGACATCACCAATACAGGCAATTTGCTCCGCCTCCTCACCAACATCGTCCTCCTACATGTCGACACACACGTACCGACACACAGCACACCCACAGGGAATGCTCTGATAGAGGACAGGACCCCACTAGCCCTTTGGGGAGACAGAGGGAGAGTTTGCCAGCACACACCAAAAACGCTATAATTATACAGGGACAACCCCTTATACAAGTGTTTTCCCTTATAGCATTTTCACATATGTAATCATATCGCCAAATAAGTGCCCCCCCTCTCTGTTTTAACCCTGTTTCTGTAGTGCAGTGCAGGGGAGAGCCTGGGAGCCTTCCTCACAGCAGAGCTGAGCAGGAAAATGGCGCCGTGTGCTGAGGAGAATAGGCCCCGCCCCCTAAAACGGCGGGCTCTTCTCCCGGAGTTTGTGAGATCTGGCAGATCTGATAGAGGACAGGACCCCACTAGCCCTTTGGGGAGACAGAGGGAGAGTTTGCCAGCACACACCAAAAACGCTATAATTATACAGGGACAACCCCTTATACAAGTGTTTTCCCTTATAGCATTTTCACATATGTAATCATATCGCCAAATAAGTGCCCCCCCTCTCTGTTTTAACCCTGTTTCTGTAGTGCAGTGCAGGGGAGAGCCTGGGAGCCTTCCTCACAGCAGAGCTGAGCAGGAAAATGGCGCCGTGTGCTGAGGAGAATAGGCCCCGCCCCCTAAAACGGCGGGCTCTTCTCCCGGAGTTTGTGAGATCTGGCAGGGGTTAAATACATCCATATAGCCTCAAGGGCTATATGTGATGTATTTTAGCCATAAAAAAGGTATAATACATTGCTGCCCAGGGCGCCCCCCCAGCGCCCTGCACCCTCAGTGACCGCTGGTATGAAGTGTGCTGACAACAATGGCGCACAGCTGCAGTGCTGTGCGCTACCTTATGAAGACTGAAAGTCTTCTGCCGCCTGTTTCCGGACCTCTGGACCTCTTCAACTTCGGCATCTGCAAGGGGGGTCGGCGGCACGGCTCCGGGACGAACCCCAGGGTGAGACCTGTGTTCCGACTCCCTCTGGAGCTAACTTGTTGTTATAAGCGTGTGAGCGCCTTATCCACCCTAAGGTGTGTTTCCCAACTCGCCCTCACTTCTGGCGGGAAAGGGTATACCTCCAATAATTTTCTATCGGAGGAAACCCACGTATCATCACACACTTTAATTTATCTGATTCAGGAAAAACTACAAGTAGATTATTCCCACCCTACATAATACCCTTATTTGTGGTACTTGTAGTATCAGAAATATGTAACACCTCCTTCATTGCCCTTAACTTGTAACGTGTGGCCCTAAAGGAAAATACGTTTGTTTCTTCACCGTCGACACTGAAGTCAGTGTCCGTGTCTGTGTCTGTGTCGACCAACTGAGGTAAATGGGCGTTTTTACAAGCCCCTGACGGTGTCTGAGACGCCTGGACAGGTACTAATTTGTTTGCCGGCCGTCTCATGTCGTCAACCGACCTTGCATCGTGTTGACATTATCACGTAATTCCTAAATAAGCCATCCATTCCGGTGTCGACTCCCTAGAGAGTGACATCACCAATACAGGCAATTTGCTCCGCCTCCTCACCAACATCGTCCTCCTACATGTCGACACACACGTACCGACACACAGCACACCCACAGGGAATGCTCTGATAGAGGACAGGACCCCACTAGCCCTTTGGGGAGACAGAGGGAGAGTTTGCCAGCACACACCAAAAACGCTATAATTATACAGGGACAACCCCTTATACAAGTGTTTTCCCTTATAGCATTTTCACATATGTAATCATATCGCCAAATAAGTGCCCCCCCTCTCTGTTTTAACCCTGTTTCTGTAGTGCAGTGCAGGGGAGAGCCTGGGAGCCTTCCTCACAGCAGAGCTGAGCAGGAAAATGGCGCCGTGTGCTGAGGAGAATAGGCCCCGCCCCCTAAAACGGCGGGCTCTTCTCCCGGAGTTTGTGAGATCTGGCAGGGGTTAAATACATCCATATAGCCTCAAGGGCTATATGTGATGTATTTTAGCCATAAAAAAGGTATAATACATTGCTGCCCAGGGCGCCCCCCCAGCGCCCTGCACCCTCAGTGACCGCTGGTATGAAGTGTGCTGACAACAATGGCGCACAGCTGCAGTGCTGTGCGCTACCTTATGAAGACTGAAAGTCTTCTGCCGCCTGTTTCCGGACCTCTGGACCTCTTCAACTTCGGCATCTGCAAGGGGGGTCGGCGGCACGGCTCCGGGACGAACCCCAGGGTGAGACCTGTGTTCCGACTCCCTCTGGAGCTAATGGTGTCCAGTAGCCTAAGAAGCAAATCCATCCTGCACGCAGGTGAGTTTACTTCTCTCCCCTAAGTCCCTCGTAGCAGTGAGCCTGTTGCCAGCAGGACTCACTGAAAATAAAAAACCTAAAAACTTTTTCTAAGCAGCTCTTTAGGAGAGCCACCTAGATTGCACCCTGCTCGGACGGGCACAAAAACCTAACTGAGGCTTGGAGGAGGGTCATAGGGGGAGGAGCCAGTGCACACCACCTGATCCTAAAGCTTTATTTTTGTGCCCTGTCTCCTGCGGAGCCGCTAATCCCCATGGTCCTGACGGAGTCCCCAGCATCCACTTAGGACGTTAGAGAAATTTAATATATATTTGCCCAAGTCTGTGACTCTGTGCCCGTAACGCTGGGCGGAGTCACAGGCACAGATCTGGCCAGGAACAGTCCCCTCCCTCTCTCCGCCCAGTCCCCTCCCCATCTCCGCCCAGTCCCCTGTCTCCCTTCTCTCCGTACACTCTCTCTGGTGACACCGCAGCCGCTGACTATAAGCGGAACCCACACTACCCGCCTCACAGACTAGCGGCTGCTGCAGAGTTCAGGGGGACATGCTGAGCACTGGCAGCTGCTCTCGCTCCCTCTCCCACCCGCGGCATCCACCCGTCACTTACCCGCGGTCGCGGGTGAAAAGGGGGCGTGGCTTCGCGGAAGGGGGCGTGGCTTCGCGTCCCGACACCCGTTTTCGGCACAACTCGCCCCCCCTCCCACCCGCGGCAACCACCCGCATCTGCCCCCACCGGCGGCATCCACCCGTCACTTACCCGCGGTCGCGGGTGAAAATGGGGTGTGGCTTCGCGAAAGGGGGCGTGACTTCGCGTCCCGACCCCCATTTTCGGCACAACTCGCCCCCCTCCCACCCGCGGCAACCACCCACATCTGCCTCCCACCCGCGGCATCCACCCGTCACTTACCCGCGGTCGCGGGTGAAAAGGGGGCGTGGCTTTGCGGAAGGGGGCGTTGCTTTGCGTCCCGACCCCCCGTTTTCGGCACATTGTGGGTCGGGGCAGTGCTGGCTTCTGCACTGTGACAGGAGCCGGCACTTTGGTGTCACCCCTCAGAGGGTAACACCCGGGTGCGGCCCGCACCCACGTTGTGGCGCCACTGCTCCCGCCCCCACCCGTAGCACAAACACCCGCCGCATCCACCCACCACCCGCCGCACTCCCGTCCCCTCCCCCACCCAGAGCACAAACACCCGCGCCACCCACCCGCAGAACTCCCGCCCCCTCCCCCACCGGTAGCACCAACACCCGAGGCAAACCAACCGCATTCGCCCCCCACCCGCGGCACTCCCACCCGCAGCACCAACACCCGCACCACCCGTGGCACTCTGGCCCCTCCCCCACCCACAGCACCAACACCCGCTGGCCCCCCCTGCGGCACCCAATGCATCCCCCACATCCGCTCCCACCCGCGGCACTCACGCCCCCACCCGTAGCTCCCACACCTGCAGCACCCCCCGCCCCTCCCCCACCCGCTGCAACCCTGCCCCTCCCCCATACCCACCTCTCCCCCCTGCTGCACCCTTCACCCAACCCGCACCACCACCGCAACTGCCCCATCCTGCACCCACCCCTCCCCCACCCGCACCACCTCCCCAACCCTCTGAACCCCAGCAGCTGCCTCCCACCACCCAACTGCACCACCACTGCTCCAGCCCCTGCCCCCCTCCGCACCTGTCCCCCACCCACAGCACCTCCCCCACCCCCATCATCTACAGACACCTCCCCCACCCCCAGCACTTCTACAAACCATCACCCAACCTCCCCCTCTGCAACCCCAACTCCCCCTACATCGCCCCTCCCCCACACACAGCACCTCCAGACCCCCTCCTTCATCCACAGCCTCCTGCACCTGCCCCTCCACCACCAGCATCTACAGACCCCATCCACACCCCCTCCCGCCCCCCCCCCAACCCTCCCGCAGCATCCTCACACCCGCCCCTTCCCCACCACCGCACCCCCTCCCCTGCCCCTCCCCTACCCGCCGCAGCTGCACCAACCGCCCTACCCCAACTGCGGTATCCCTGCACCGGCACCCTCCCCCACCCACTGCAGCAGCACACCTGGCCCACTACAACCGCCGTAACCCCACACCCACCACTCACTCATCCACAGCACCCACGGACCCCCTCCCCCATCCGTGCCATCCCCGCACCCGCCCCTCCCCTAGCTACCTCACATCCACATCACCTACCCCATCCAGATCACGTACCCCTCCGCAACACCCCCGCCACTCCCACAACCACAGCACCTACCCGCCCGCATTATCTACAGGCACCCTCCACATCTGCGGACCTCCCACACCTGCCCCTCCCCCACCTGCAACACCTCTGGACCACCACCCGAACCACCTCCGGACTCCCTCCCCCATCCACAGCTCCCCCGCATCCACCCCTCCCCCATCCACAACATCTACATCCCCCATCCGTGCCATCCCACACCTCCCCCAAGCACAGCACTTCTGGAACCCATCACCTAACCTCACCCCCCCTGCACCTCCAAACGCACACCCCTACATCGCCCCTCCCACACACACATCACCTCCATACCCCCTCCTTCATCCACAGTCCCCCTCCCCCACCCCTCCCCCACCAACAGCAACTACACTCCCCATCCGCGCCCCCTCTACACCTCCCCCACCCACAGGACCTCTGCACCCTTTACGCCATCCATGCCCCTGCACCCATCCCTCCGCCACCCACAACACCTCTAGACCCCCTCCCACACCCAACCCTCCACCACACGTAGCACCTCGAATCACCATCCTCAGCCGTTACAAGTGATTCCCACGGATAGGAACCTCACTGAACCCACCCCCTTTCCAAACCCCCCAAACTTTTGTGAGTATAGTTGCTAGCAATGGACATTGGATTAATTAGAAACACTAATACTGTGGCCATTATGTGTATAAGCAACACTGCTACCTGTGCCCATTGTGTATAAGTGGCGCTGCTACCTGTGCACACTGTGTGTATAAGCGGCTCTGCTACCTGTGGTCACTGTGTGTATAAGCGGCTTTGCTACCTGTGGGTATTGTGTGTATAAGCCGCTCTGCTACCTGTGGGTATTGTGTGTACACGTGGCTCTGCTACCTGTGCCCATTGTGTGTATAAGCACCTCTGCTACCTGTGGGCACTGTGTATAAGCGCCTCTGCTACCTGGGGGTATTGTGTGTATAAGCGGCTCAGCTAGCTGTGGGCACTGTGTGTATAAGCGTCTCTGCCCCCTGTGGGTATTGTGTGTATAAGCGGTTCTGCTACCTGTGGGTAATGTGTGTACATGTGGCCCTGCTACCTGTGCCCATTGTGTGTATAAGCGGTTCTGCTACCTGTGGTCACTGTGTGTATAAGCGCCTCTGCCCCTGTGGGTATTGTGTGTATAAGCGGTTCTGCTACCTGTGGGTAATGTGTGTATAAGTGGCTCTGCTACCTGTGGGTATTGTGTGTATAAGCGGTTCTGCTACCTGTCGGTATTGTGTGTATAAGCGGCTCTGCTACCTGTGGGCATTGTGTGTATAAGCGGCTCTGCTACCTGTGGCCACTGTGTGTATAAGCGCCTCTGCTACCTGTGGGTATTGTGTGTATAAGCGGCTCTGCTACCTGTGGCCATTGTGTGTATAAGCGGCTCTGCTACCTGTGGGTATTGTGTGTATAAGCGCCTCTGCTACCTGTGGGCACTGTGTGTATAAGCCCCTCTGCTACCTGTGGGCACTGTGTGTATAAGCGCCTCTGCCCCCTGTGGGTATTGTGTGTATAAGCGGCTCTGCTACCTGTGGGCACTGTGTGTATAAGCGCCTCTGCCCCCTGTGGGTATTGTGTGTATAAGCGGTTCTGCTACCTGTGGGTATTGTGTGTATAAGCGGTTCTGTTACCTGTGGGTATTGTGTGTATAAGCGGCTCTGCTATCTGTGGGCACTGTGTGTATAAGCGCCTCTGCCCCCTGTGGGTATTGTGTGTATAAGCGGTTCTGCTACCTGTGGGTATTCTGTGTATAAGCGGTTCTGCTACCTGTGAGTATTGTGTGTATAAGCGGCTCTGCTATCTGTGGGCACTGTGTGTATAAGCGCCTCTGACCCCTGTGGGTATTGTGTGTATAAGCGGCTCTGCTACCTGTGGCCACTGTGTGTATAAGCGGCTCTGCTACCTGTGGCCATTGTGTGTATAAGCGGTTCTGCTACCTGTGGGTATTGAGTGTATAAGCGGCTCTGCTACCTGTGGCCATTGTGTGTATAAGCGGCTCTGCTACCTGTGGCCACAGCACCTTCGTATCTTATCTACAGTGCATTGCTGTTACTCATCTGGTACTTCATAATGCAGACACTAGCAATATATACTACACTCTACACTATGTTATTCAATGTGCCCTGCGGCCACTCTGCACGCCCTCACAAAGGCCTACGCCCCCTTGACAATCGCACGCCCTCCCCCCTTACAATATTTACCCACTGCCATAAAAAAAAAAACAGGTAATACTCCATATAATAACAATTATAGCACAGCTGAAGCCCGTGCAGGGGATAATGGATCGTAGCCCCTTGCAACGGTATTTTCTGTCAAACACCTTCCCTCTCTTTATCCTCTCCCTACCACCCTGCCTCTCCCTATCCTTTACCGATCGCACAGCGTTTCTGTACATTCCCTTTCTCTCCCCCTACGCCTCTCTATCTTATCTCAACCGGAACCCATTTCTGTATGCCCTCTATACTGCCCTGCGTTTCTGATTCTGTTATCTACCGCCCTGCGTATGTTCAAAGGCGTGCAGAGGTTAACGGGGCGTAGCCCCTATCGACGGTGTGAAGAGCGCCCGTAGGGCGCGATGAATCACCTAGTTTAATATATTTAGGATATATCTAAGAAATTAGATATTACTAATGCGTTTGTAAGACCACGTTGTGATGACTGTACCCAGATGGGTCAAGTGGTTCTAATCTGCCGTCAAATTCTTTGGCCGGGATGTAATGTTAGCAGTTGGGCAAAACCATGTGCACTGCAGGGGGACAGATATAACATGTGCAGAGAGAGTTAGATTTGGGTGGGGTGTGTTCAAACTGAAATCTAAATTGTAGTGTAAAAATAAAGCAGCCAGTATTTACCCTGCACAAAAACAAAATAACCCACCCAGATCTAACTCTCTCTGCAAATGTTACATCTGCCTCCCCTGCAGTGCACATGGTTTTGCCCAACTGCTAACAAATTTGCTGCTGCGATCAACTCTGAATACCCCCTATGTACAAGGCTAAACCGTGCCTTGTACAGGATTGCCCCTTTAAAAAAAGTCTGAGTTCAGCCGGCATCCAGCACGGATTTCATCACATCTCGCCCTTCCATGTTTCTGTTTGTATAACTATAGGGAATAATCCTCCAATTTGCACCTACATGAATAACAACCCCTTTTTATATAGAATGTTGGAGAAAGTAGAGAAGTTGCTTATAGTAACCAATCAGTCTCTTGCACAGCCTGTAACTTGACAGTTTTGCTGGCCATGCACCAGAACCAGTTTGTTCAGTCAACTAGTTGGCTGGTTGGAAAGATAATCGGCTAGTGTGTTGGAGCAAACGATAATCAACCATTTGCTCCCACATGCCGAAAAACTGCCAAAACCGGTCTGTCCGACTAGTTTGAAAAAATCACGCAATTTCCCCCCGTGATCGATAAGTCTAGTTTTCTAGATTCCATCTAGTTTTGTGACAGTCACCTCCTTCCAGCATACCTGATCCCCAACACAGGAAGGCCCCTCGGAGAGCCTGTCCTAACACTGCTGCTGCCTCACTGCATCCTGACCCAGGCACCACCAGTCTAGAGCAGCGGTGCTGGGAGGACAACACGCCGAGGTGATGCTGATCCTGATGCAGATATTTGTGTGCTGGCTGCAGACAGCACCATGCAACCCCCTCCTTCCCAACCCAAACCCTGTACCGAACAGCAGGCACTGTGCACCTTCTCTCCTCCCCCTTTGGCTTGTTCAAGTGAGCCCTATTCCATACAGCAGGCACTGTGTCCTCCATGTACAGTCGCCACTGTGCACCCCCCCTTCCCTCCCTTAGACTTGTGCAAATGAGCTTGCAGACACGGGAACACAGAACAGCGCAGACAGAACCCCAAGCAGCATTGAAGTAACATTTATCATTTGCATACTATACCATTATATGGAGCAGCTGATTGGTTGCCATGGGCAACTTCTCCACAGGCTCACTTCTCCACTCTTTTCATTGCATCATGAATAGACCCTTTTTTTATGTCTAAAGCATGCCTTGTACATGATTGCCCCTTTAAAAAAACGTCCGAGCTCGGCCGCTGAACTCGGACTTCATTACATCCCAGCCTTTGTGTGAGTACTGTATGTTGTGTAGGTGGAGAACATGAAGCAAGAGTAACAATAGAGGTACTATGAACACAGGCGAGATGCATCAACTGATCAGGTGTAGGCTATTAACAGAGGGGTCTATTCACGAAGCAATGAAAAGTATGGAGAAGAGAGCCATTGGAGAAGTTGCCCATGTCAAACAATCAGCTGCTCTGTATAATTTTATAGAGTGCTCTTGATAAATGTTACCTCAACACTGATTGGTTGCCATGGGCAACTTCTCCACTGGCTCACTTCTCTACTCTTTTCACTGCTTCATGAATAGACCCCAAAGTTACTTTCCACTGGGGAGGGAACCGGATGTTGAAAGTGACTGCTGGCATGAATAAGGTATCAGGAGTTAGGTTATGGGCTGAGCGCAGGGTAATATGGGCTGAGTTATGGAGTGGAAGACTGGAGAAAAGAACTACAGTATGACACACATATAAAATTTGCTGTGAGCATTGTCTGTGATGGATGACTCTGTACAGTGAGTGAGTGCAGATCACAATGTCCTGCTTTACACGATAAATGGCTGAAATGGCTGACAATTATATGTCCAGCTGCATGGTGAACAATAGGAATGCAATTCTTTGTAAAATATGATTCTCACTCTACGATATAAAAACATGAGACATTGGGGGATATTCAGTTGTTTGAAAAGTCAGTTGGGTGTCTGTTTTTTTCCTATCTAATAGACAGGAAAAAACAGACACCCAACCGACTTTTCAAACATTTGAATTCCCCCCATTGTGTTAGTATTAGAAACCACTGCAGTAAATAATTAACCTTTCTGCTGTCTGTTTCTGGGGAAAGCTTTTTAACCAGTGATCTCTTCCTTTCCCCACTTTGCCCCTAATGACAATGTTCTCTGTTTAGGGAAGCATTGTGGAGAATGCATTGAAATGTTTAAGGAAAGAAGCACACAGCATTACGTCTCCCTATACCCAGGCTCTTCTGGCCTATGCCTTCACTCTGGCAGGAGACAGTGAACTAAGACAGGAGGCGCTGAAGCATTTAGACAAGACTGCCATAAAGAAAGGTGCGAGGAGTAACAGAGTATTTAAGATGAACAAGACAATAAATCATTTGTTATTAGCTGTGGCTCAGTTTTGGCAAAGGAATGTTGTGTGTGTGTGTGTGTGTGTGTGTGTGTGTGTGTGTGTGTGTGTGTCTGTGTGTGCATGCGTGCATGTGTTTGCATGTGTTGTTGATGGAGAAGGAAGTTGCAGAGAGACTGAGGGGGACATTTACTAAGCAGTGATAAAAGCGGAGAAGTGAGCCAGTGGAGAAGTTGCCCCATCAACCAATCAGCAGCTCTGTATAATTTTATAGTATGCAAATTATAGATGTTATTTCAGTGGTGATTGGGTACCATGGGCAACTTCTCCACTGGCTCACTTCTCAGCTCTTATCACTGTTTAGTAAATGTCCCCCTGAGAAATTAAAAGTTGTGAATGGTGGCCACAAATGGGACTGATAATGACAATGCCAGTGTACAGATGTAGCCATGCTATATGGCGGGCCAGTCCATGACTAATCGAAGGCGGTGATTGCTCCATTTATTGTATTAGGAGTGAATGGAGCGATCACCAGCTGCGAATAGGTTTAGCCTGGCATGCCATGCAGCAAGCCATGTTGCAGCAAAAATGAGCATAGGTAAATCTGTTATCTTTTATGGGCAGCTTCAGAATAATAATATATGGGCATAAAATTACTATACAACCATGAGAAAGTAGTTATTGAAGAACAGTGTATCCCAAACTCACATTACTTGTATAAATAACAAGTGCATTCAGTGCATTTATGTTATCCGTGAACATCTTTCAATCCAGTAGTTCTAGAACTTGACAATCTTAAGGGGGTATTCAATTAAACCCTGCTCAATCAATCACCGGCGGCTGCCGTGCCAAGGGAAATCCAATTACCGAGGATTACCCCATGCGCAAGTTCCCGCAGTCATACTGAACCTTGCAGCTCCATGAACTGTGAGGTAAATTCCGCGGAAAAAATACAAAACCGGGTTTTACATGCAGGGAAAAAAACATTGATTCCGTAGAATCAGTGGGTTTCCGCACATGAATCCTGATTTTTAGGTGCTGGGAAAAAAGGCTAAGTAGTTTAAAAGCATTGGGGATGTTTGATGACATTGAGTCGCGGGATAAACCATGAGGCTAATTGAATACCCCCCTTAATGTTAAATAATTATTTTCCATTATTATCCATAAATCAAATGAGCATTGATTTCTCCCATTATTCTTATTTTCATTGTGAATCTCCATAGAAGGATTTAAGCATTGGGAAACAGACGTATACAAGCAAGTAGACGTTGAGACATCTGCCTATGTAATTCTGGCTTTGCTTTCTGAAAAAACAATCGCACAGAAAGATGTTGAAGAGAGCGCAGACATCGTCCGTTATCTTATAACACAGCAAAATCCATGGGGAGGATTCTACTCGTCTCAGGTTACACATCTTAGATACAATAAATGCCAAAATATCTTATATTGGTGGTGGCACACATCAGTCTCCATGTTTTACACTGAATTTTCTGTGCTGCCTCTATAAATGTTGTTAAATAGTGAAAAAGGAGAGAACTTGTACTACTATAAAGAAGGGTGTATCTTATACACAATGTTACGGTAAAGAAATAGAATAACTAAAGGTGGGTACACACTGGCCGATATATCGGCTGTTCTATTAAACGGCCGATATATCGCGGGTCCGTCGGCCAGTGTGTACGGGCGATATGTCTGTGAACTCAGTCGTTCACAGACATATTGCGTTGGCCCCGCAGCACAGCTGACGGCCAGTATATCTACCAATATGTTGGTGCATCGCTGTGTGTGTACGGGTGACCAGCCAGCCGCTCGTACACATGCTGCGGTGGCCGCCACTGATTGACATCTAAAATGGGCGGGCGTGTGTACACGCCCGTCCAGTTCATGACGTCAGTCCCCGACGGATCGGGCAGTGTGTATGCACAGCACACTTCCCGATCCGTCCATAGATATATCTGCTGATCAATTGATCTGCAGATATATCTATCAGTGTGTATCCACCTTTACAGTGCTGGTCAATATTTTCTAAAATAAATTCCTTATTTATTCTAATGCAGTTTATTAAACAAAACAATTGCAAATCAAAACAACACAATAAAAAAGCAAAATGAGAAATTAGTAGACATCAGGGGCGCTGGAATGTTTTGAGGTTGGGGGGACGTAGTAAAAATTACATTTTGGCGCTCCCCGCCAAACCTCCCCACTCCCCCAGTGCGGGTGAGCGGCGCTTACCTACTTGCGACTCATGCTGTAAAATCAGTGTGCTGCAGCTGCCTGCTATGCCCCATGTCCTCCTAGCTCGCCCGGCTCATCACATATGTATTACTGGGAGGAGGCGGGGTTGTCCCAGCAGACTCAGCATGGCCACGCCTCCCTCCCAGTAATTCATCAATGAAGAGCCGGCTAGGAGGACATGGGGCATAACAGGCAGCGGCATCACATTGATTTTACAGGAGGAGTCCCCTGCGGGGATCCGGGGTTAAGCACTCATCCGCGCCTCCATCTTGTTTAGGGGGGAGCTGCCCCCTTGCCCCCCCATTCTGACGCCTATGGTAGACATTTAAGTGCACAACATACAGTTTTAGTTACTCACGCTATGATTGGCTGATTTCTAGAGTGTGACATATGCAGTAGAGTTGAGAAGCAGCCTTTCCCAGGCAATCTTAGTAACTGTAGGCTCCTGTATCATTGTGCTGTACAACATACATTCTAATGAGGAGATTTAATTTGTAGGGTAACATGCATTTCAGCCTGTGTTTTGCATGCACTCTCTCAATCATGATGAGAATTTGACTTACTGTACAATAGCTTTCACTTTAAAATAAAGGGCTTCATACATCAGATGGTCACTTCCCTGTTCTCCAAACTGACCTGATTCACTGATCAAAAAAGCCTATCAGTGGCCATCAATCGATGATCCATTGGAAATCGAGGACATTCTACATATTAATTCTCGATTGACAATCCCAGTCATTTTTGGTTGCATTTGGCAATCAGGAAAATGCAACTTGTTTAAAATTCCCAATCTCCCGACCCAGGGGCAGGTGATATTGGGGTATTGCAACAATACACTGCAGATGTTTGGGGGCCTTAAGACTGTGCTTAACATTTCAGATGAATTGTGATAAAATGTAACATAAAAAAATAACATTAATTCATGTTAAAACAGTCCTAATATACTTATTTATGGTACTTAGATTATACTATTGTATTTTATATGCCAAGTCAAAATAAGTACAGCAACATTAAAATATCTATATAAACTATCTAATAAAAGGTAATAAAAGGAAAACATTGTTAAAGGCAAATGCTTTAAGAAGGTAACATACTTAAAATTGTAAAATTAACCAAGATCAAAATTCAAATTTAAAGCATATGGTGACAATGTATTTACAGTATTAGTCTAA
The DNA here is from genome assembly GCF_028390025.1 of Pseudophryne corroboree. Lineage (NCBI taxonomy): Eukaryota > Metazoa > Chordata > Amphibia > Anura > Myobatrachidae > Pseudophryne > Pseudophryne corroboree. The sequence continues at coordinate 706,733,337 of NC_086446.1, read as the reverse complement.
TAAGCCTAAGGCCAATGCATCTCCTGTTATTGTCAAATTAATTATCAAATATTAAATTCACAAAAGCATAGTTAATTTCAGATAGGCCTCTTTATCATTAAAAACATATCAATTTGGTTTTGTAGGACTCTACAGTAGGTATTCAAGCTCTTGCTAAATATGCCAAGGCCACTCACCACAAGAAGGGAGATGCAACGGTTACAGTTGAGTCAAAGTCTGGGTTCCACAAAGAAATTCATGTGGACAAAGATAATAGTGGTCTTCTGCAGACAGTAGTCCTGCCAGAATTCCCTGGTGAATATACAGTAACTGCCACTGGAAAAGGTTGTGTCTATTTACAAGTAAGTAAAATATTGTCTTTTCTGCGCAAACAAGACTGTATTGGTCATTACCCTTTATTACATGTGTTTACTGTATATTGTTGTCTTCCCATGAGCATCGAATTTAGTAGATGACATTTAATGACTAGTGTCATCATCATGACTGGTGGCAGCAGCTGCTGTGACAGTACTTGGTTCCTCTTCTGTAAACTGGTCGTTATCCATTTTTCAATTCGCAGATCACTGTGTGGAGTCACAGGGCTTTGAACAAAGTGCACTAGATTAAAGTGCACCAAACAGTGCAAACAAAACAATTGAAAAAATAAATATATATATATTACTTGCAGCCTGGTTAAAACTGTGTGGAATCGCAGGGCTTATAGATGCATGTGAACACAATGTAATAGGGTAAAGCGCAACAAACAGTGCAAACAATACAATAGAACTATATTTTTTTTCTTCCTGCTTTTGAACTTGTAGCCTGATTTAAACGCATGGAATCACAGGGCTTATAGATGTACTTGAACAGAGTGTAATAGGGTAAAGCGCACAAAACATTGCAAACAAAACAATAGAAATATATATATTTTCTTTTTTTGCTTTTGAACTTGCAGCCCAGTTCAAACAATGACTATACACAGCTCTTTGTGAGCCTGGGCACATCACAGTATATATCAGAGTCCAGTGCAACATACAGCCATGTGCCCCTATATACAGTGACTATACACAGCCCAGCCTAGACACAACACAGTGTGCAGCAGACAATAGTGATTCACGGTAGCAGCAGTAATTTATGCACAGATAGCACTTGAGAAATGGAGCACCGTGATACTCTCAAACACACACAGCCAGACGACCCCTACAGCAGAGTACAGCGCAGCTAACGTTAGCGTGCACTAGACGGAAATGGCACTGAGTCCAAGCAGCGGCACCATTTATGGAAACCAAGCCCTGGGAGAATCTGACGTTCAGACTTGTTTTGGATTTCGAAAATGGCATGGAGGTCCGAGCCGGGACTTTTGTTTAAGATAATAACCTAAATTGTTTTTTGTTGTAAGAAAACAATTTAGAATATTATCTTAAACCCTTGTGTTGCCATATAAATAAATTATAATAATAAAAATAGCCATATTACAAATAACAATAATACATACTGTACAGTACTGGTTACATAGCTTAAAATCTTTAAGTTCCCTGTAAAACAAATAGAATTTAATGTTTTGCACCCTACTCTGTAAAAGATTCTTATTTATCTAATTGACCAGGGAATCAATTGATATACATATATTGTAGTTTGCGTTGTAAAAATATTGAGTATATCATTATTAATAATATAATGTAATTATTTATTTTCTTTTTTTATGGTATCTTTATATACTGTAGAATAGTTTTATCATTAATACAGAATAATTATAAAATTGCATTTTTAAAGATATTATTGTATATATTACTACTTTTCATAACATTATGTGAAATATGTATTATCATTTTAAAAATGTTTTATTTAATATAGATAGATAGATAGATAGATAGATAGATAGATAGATAGATAGATAGATAGATAGATAGATGTTAATTGTGAAAGACTTTAAGTATTGGACATATCTTTTTTTTTGAGTAACAAGAATAAAATGAACTTCATTTATAAAAATAACAAACTTTGTTGTAAAAATGAAAATAAAAATTAGCTCATTTTCAAAATAAACTAAAAAATGCTGATCAATAACTGAATGTGAAATGAATTAATGGCTAGATTGTTGTTGATACAATATTTATTTGCTTGCAGTCACATGTGCATTATAACAGTCTTCCTGACCATTCGGATGACCACTTTTCCGTCAATGTCAGCACCCAACCAGCCGTCTGCACCCATGAAGCACAGACAAACTTTGAACTCCATGTGGATGTGAGGTAAGAATAACATTGTAAAGCCCAATCCATTGTCACATCTACTTTTACTTCAATATACTGTATTGGGCAATCCCCTGAGAAATAAATCTCAGAGACAATTTATTGACATTATAACAATATGTGATTGAATGTGAGCTACTGTCTTCAAACTAAAGTACAGTGCCAGAAATTATATTTTCTTTAGTATTTCCCAACCCAGTAATGTACTGTACAGTGTATTACAGCACTGAACATTTTTTTCTGAAGTGGTTGATCTTACTACAGTATTTAATAGATTGCAATCGTGATGTCATGCCACATGGTACAGTATATTAAGGCTATCTGTATGTGGACACATCTGTTCCACCTGGACTTGTTATACATGCCATGAGTTAAATGCATGTACTTGATGACACTGTGGTGCTCAGATAAATTAATCTTTTCCGATTCGCCCGCACCTCTTAGCTGCTTCAAAGCATTTTTAAGTATTCTCCATTAATGTAATTATGTCCATGTAGCATATTAATCATGTCCCTCACGCAACAATAGTCACAGTTTTGGCACAGTGCACCATATCTGTGTGGGTAGTGATCCCAGTCAACATCACCAAGTTTACTCTGGGGACTCCCCATATTTACCTGCATAAGTCTGTTTGGCTAATTTGGTGGTTTGGTTCCTTTGTTGCTTGCACCAGAAAGTGAGCCCAAACTCATGCCCTAAAAAAAGCTGATGCTCACTAGTATCATATGTGCTAGAAACCTCAGCAATCCTCAATGGTGGCTAGCAGAGGGGTCCAGTGGGAAAAAGCTCTGGCTACAAAATGCATTGGAAGGATCAAAAACTGTAAAGGTCCAGGAGAGGGGGCAGCGGCAGGAGGGTGCTGTCAGAAACCTGCTCCACAGATGTGGCTAGTTTGTTTGCCACAGCCCACCTCTGCATAATGAGTTTAATGGCCATTATTAAGCAATAGGAGCCAGTGCTGGAAGTCGGAAGTGCAGGACAGGGATGCCAAAAGAATGCTCAGAGAGCCTGTTTGGTTGGGGACTAGTATTGCTCCATTGAATCCAACTTGAAGTATGTTCAGTGCTGTGGGTTCATGCACCAACTATTATGAAATAGAGAAATGGAGAGCATTTCTGAAGGCCCAAAACTGATTGCAGGGAGCAGGGACCTCTGACAAATCTCTGGCTATGGGATCTTTAGTTGGAGCAGGCTGCAACCCCTGACACAGCTTTAAATGAGAGATGCCCAAAGAAGAGTGGGGGGCATGAGTGGTTAGTGAGGTGCCAGGGAAGAGGCACAAACCCTTTTGGCAGAGTCATAATAGGACAGGGAGCGTAAACTAAAAAGGGAGGTGCAGGAAATTTTTAAAAGGGGGAAAGAAAAAAGAGAAAAGTGGAAACAGAAGACAGAGCATGGAAAGATGGAAAACAACGTTACAATCAAAGGAAGAAGAAGTGAGCTACAGGAGGAAAACAAAAAGAAAAAATGGGCAAATAAGAAACAAGTAAATTATCTACTTAGCCTGGCAGAGAGCAGGAACTTTAATCTGCAAAAAGGAAGATCCCGCAGCTAGTTTATGTAAACTAATAGACTAAGTAAAAAACTTAAACCCTCACATATAATAAGGAAACCCTTCTCTAGAACTCTATATGTCCATCAAACAGCAAGTCCATAACCCAAACCAATAGATACCCAATCTATGCCATACCCGACAACCTGACCGCTTATGTGCCATCAGACTTATTCATCCTTCCATTAGATTAAAAATTAGCCTCATAATTATTAAGTGTATAATATGTTTCCTTCCCTTACGTTGAATGGCCAGATACTGTAGCTCAAACTGCGTGCTCACAACCACCTCTTTCTTCTGTGTGTTTTCTTATAGTATTACCTAAACAACGTGCATTTTCAGTCTTTTCAGTACAGCAGATAAACACAAAAGGAACTGGAAAAATTGGTGTCATGGATAGTGCAAAGAGGGAACATGAGGGTAGAGGGCCTTGCCTGTAAAAGGCTTATGTACTAAAGGGAAGGGTAAACAGTTGCAAAGTAAACTGGGAAGGATACATTATGGAGTGGTAGAGGAGAACAATGACGAGTTATCAAGAGGGCTGGTATGCTTTAATAATAACTAGTTTGACTGGCTGAAGTAGTGTGTTTCTTAGTATGGGGGTATTTTGAGCAAAATCTTGGAGGTAAGCATGAAGAGAAGAGCCAGGTTGGAGAAAAGATGATGGAAGAGCTTCATGGGCAGGAAGGAGTATGGACATAGATGTGGTGAGAGATGAAGGTAGGGGAGGAGTGGTTTAAGGCTTTGTATGTAAGGGTTACATTTAACTGGAGTCTGAGTGTCAGACTTTGAGAATCTGTTGGACCCGAACTAGGGTTTGTACCAGGAAATGGATGCAGAAGCCTTGGAGTAAAGCAAGGAGGTTTACTGTAACTTACAGGATATGATAGAAGAATCACAAATAATAGTCTTAAAAGATTTCTTGACCACAGGTATGTGGCTGAAAAGCTAGATAGCCGGAACACGGCTTAATGCTTGAACACAGATTTGCAGTATAGCTGGGTAGCTGAATAGCTGAGATAGCCGGGACAGGCTTGATACTTGAGCACTGGTGCACAGCAAAGCAGGACAGCTAGATAGATGAGGCAGCCGGGACATGGCTTGATGCTTGACCACAGGTGTACAGCAGAGCTGGATAGCTGAGACAGCTGGGGCACAGCTTGATGGTTGACCACAGGTGCACAGTAGAGCAGTGTCCCGGCTATAGCTGGATAGCTGAGATAGCCGTGTCCCGGCTATAGCTGGATAGCTGAGATAGCCGGGACACGGCTTTGAGACACCATGCCCCAGGTTAGTAAAATGAGATGAGCAGCAGGATTATTTAAGTGAAGAGAGGTGCAACTGAGGAAAACCAGAGAGAAGGCGGTTACAATAGTCCAAGCAGGAAATTACGTCTAATCTGTGTTCCTTTCTTAATGTCCACTATTGATGATTGACCATGTTTGGTACATTATGCTCCTGAACCTAGTGCTCACTCATTTTTATCTTCCATTCTGTTGTAGATACACTGGAAAGCGACCTGAGACTAACATGGCAATGGTTGTGGTGGAGTTTCTGTCAGGATTTGTTCCTGATAAAAAGAGTATTAAAAAGGTAGGAAACATAATTCAATCAACTATTTATATAGCTTGATTATGACTGGCATTTTATTGCAAAAAAGCCCCCTCTCCAAAGTACTACCACCACTAGCCTAGGCTGGTAACTGCAAAATACAAGCGGGTGGGGGCAAAAATGCAGTGCAGTCTCCCCAAAAAGAAACTTATAGCACTAGGCTATGACAGTCTGGACTGGAGACTCTGTAACAGAGAAATATGTACTCGTTGGTGTAACTAGGGGAGTGCAGTCTGCACTGGGTGACACCATCCAAAGTCCATAGGCATTTCTTTAATGGGTGCAGTGTACACGGGCCCCTTGGTCCAGGAGGGGCCCACGCCGTGCACACTGCACCCATTTTAATAATTACCTTTCCAGAGTACATCATTGGGTGCTGCAGTCACGGCAAAAATCACAGCCAAAATGGCCACCACGCATGCGCAGTAGCCAATTTGGTCTCCGGAACATGGTGGGCACCATGTTTCCAGTGACCTGCGCATGCCCAGTAGACTCCGGCACAATGCCAGTGACTACTGTGATGTACAGAGGAGGGGGTCCACCCAGAGGATGCACACGAGCTCCATCCTCTGTTAAAACACCCCTGCCAAGGTCTCAGCGCGGGGAGATTTTCTGGGGTCAGTGTAGCATCTCTGAGTGTTGAAGATGGGGCATTTCATGAAGTCATGCCCTCTTCTCCGTGAAGCCATGCCCCCTTTTCACGTGTACATGCTAAGAGTCCTGATTTGCACTGGATGACACCAACCATAGTGACGCCATTGGTCCCACTGTCATAATGACAACCACCTACAATTTCTGTTCTGTTAGTGCCCCAGCAAAAAAGGAAGCACTCCATGCAATAGGAAAACCTGTTGTTCTTTGTTTATTTTTTTATTACTTGGACCTTTTATCGGAATGAGTACCCTACATTATCCAAATATCTAATCAACATTGATTTATACAGTATATCGAGTATACTACAGGTTTTTGAATTTTATAATTCATTGATACCAGTGCAAAAGTTAGCCACTATATGTATGTGGACAATTGTTTGCCCTCCATACAGAGCTTCCATACATTTGTATTTAACTTTAACCCAGTGCTGTCATTAAATTGGTTTTAAATATATATAGTGCTTTAAAAAGTACTAAATCTATACCCTATCAATTGTACTGCTAAATTGTAGACTTATCCTTATTATAACTAACATCACTCAACATAAATTTAATACCAAGCTATTAGTATTTCTGATAGAGTTATGATCCAATTTTAATTGTACAAGAAGGTTATTATGAAGATATATATATATATATATAGTTTGTGGAATGTAGTTACAATGCCGTCGGACGGGGTCCCGGCGGTCGAAATACCAATGACAGAATCCTGACCGGGGATATTGTACCAGCATCAAAATACAGATGGAGCTCAGGATCCCGGCGTCAAAGTACCAACAGCCGGAATCCCTTGTGTCCTGCTGCGGGAAGGGGGGAGGGGGTTAAGTTTAGGCATTAGAAGGGGGGATAGGGTGTAGGGATGGGAAATGTATGGTTATGTGGGTACTGTTATGTCTGTTTCTCATACTCCCTCTCCAACTCCATTAAATAGAGATATCATAATCCCTCTGTTGCTCAATATTCATGTTATTCCACTTCTTTACATACTATGTCATGGATAGATTTGGTTTTAATTTTGCCAGAATTGTTTTCGGATATAGTGGAGGTTGCCTATTTGTCTAGAGGAATTTCAGATCACTCTCCTATGCTTCTTACGTTACAAACGCTCCAGGCCAAGGGAACAAGATATTGGAAACTTAATTCTTTCTGGTTGACCTTAATGTCTACTCGCTCAGACTTAATTGCTGATTGGAAGAGGTTTTAGTCTGATAACTCTTCGCATCCAGACCTTTTAATTAGACATGACGCTTTTAAGGCCTATATTAGGGGTGCCTTCATTAAACGTATTTCTGATATTAAATTGTTTAATAGGAAGGAGGAATCTCGTCTTGAAAGATTATGTCTGCAATTGGAGGCTCAGTATCTCCTCTCTCATTCATGTATTGATAGGGGACTGTAGCTGGATGTGCAGAGTGAGTGGACAGAAAAACTTTTTGAAAAATCCAGACATAGGTTGCTATTTTCTAAACATGAGCAATATTTCCAGGCTGAAGTAGGAGGCAGTTACTTAGCTTATCTGGCAAGGGAAGAGTCTACTGCTAATATAGTCCAGAGCATGCAAAATTCCCAAGGACAGTTGTGTTATTCTGGGAGGAGATTTCAGAGGTGTTTCATAGTTACTACTCTTGTCTGTACACTTCCCAGGTTGCATATATGAACGAGCAACTTCAGAATTATTTGGACCAAATTGCATTGCCACATTTGCCTCAAGAAGCTGTATATATTCTCGATGCTCCATTTACATTGGAGGAGGTTGCGGCAGCAATTTCCTTGTTTCCAGCCTCTAAAGGTCCTGGATGCAATGGAATTCCCGTGGAAGTGTACAGAAAATTTAAGGACTTTTTTGTTCCTTATTTGTTAGATATGTTTAACTCCTTATATGAGCAAGGACCAAATTCTCCTTCTATGTGTGAAGCAATTATTGTTGTGTTAGTTAAGACGGGAAAGGACCCCACTCTGCCGGAGTCATATCGGCCTATTTCACTTTTGACCACGGATATCAAAGTATTGGCTAAAATTATAGCACTCAGATTAAATTTAGTCATTTACTTCAATTCTGATTGAGATGAAGTGGCCGTTTCTGGGTGGCAACTGACCGTTTTCAGGGAGTGTTTGGAGAAACACAGGCGTGCCAGGGAAAACACAGGCATGGCTGGGCGAACGCTGGGCGGGTGTGTGATGTCAAATCCGGAACTGAATAGTCTGAAGTGATCGCAAGCGCTGAGTAGGTTTTGAGCTACTCTGAAATGACACAAAAAATTTTTGCAGCCGCTCTGCGATAAAAATGTTTGCACTTCTGCTAAGCTAAAATACACTCCCAGTGGGTGGCGGCATAGCGTTTGCACGGCTGCTAAAAACTGCTAGCTCGTTAATGACCCCCTTTGTGTCTCCAAATATTGCTCCCATAACAGCGGGTTTTTAGATGAAATGTCATGTGTGAAAAAAACTGCCACTATCTGTCTTAGGCCGTATCAATTTTTATACGTTCTGCAGCACTCTCCAGTATATATTCCCAAAACAGTATTCTCTACTATTGAGAGCACTGTATATTTATCATCATTCGTATGGGGAAATAGGCTGGCAAGAATCTCTATTAAAACTTAATACAAATCCAAAACATCTGGAGGACTTGGTCTTCCCAATCTTAGGGTCTATTATATTGCGGCTCAACTGGCGCATTTAGTTAATTGGGTAAAGGACACTGCTGATTTGACTTTGGTGGGCTCTCTGGGTGAGCAGGTGGGGCCCTTCTTCTCTCCTTTACTTTTTCTACTTTCTGGAATGTCTGTCTCTGGTCTGCCTCCTTTGCTTCAGCAAGCTCTATTAATTTGGCGATATGCTCATACTTTTTTGAGTGGTCTGGTTATGATGCGGATTCCCCCCTGTGGCACAATACTTCATATTCCAAACTGCTTAAAATTTCTACAGACAATGTATGGTTGTTGAAGGGCGTTAATACTTTAGGTCAATTATAAAGTGCAGGAACGTTTAAATCATTTCATCAGCTACAGTGAGTTTAGTTTTCCTAATAATGCATTTTTTCGTTATGTACAACTAAAGGTGGGTACACACTAATAGATATATCTGCAGATCAATTGATCTGCAGATATATCTATGGACGGATCGGGCAGTGTGTTGAGCATACACAGTGCCCGATCCGTCGAGGACTGACGTCATGAACTGGGAGGGCGTGTACACACACCCGCCCAGTTCAGCTGTCAATCACCGCCGGCCGCCGCAGCATGTGTACGGGCGGTCGGCCGACCGCCGTACACACACAGCGACGCACCAATATATCATTAGATATATTGGCCGTCGGCTGTGCTGTGGGGACGACGCAATACGTCTGTGAACGACGGACTTCATAGACGTATCGGCTGTACACACTGGCCGACGGTCCTGCGATATATCGGCCGTTCAAGAGAATGGCTCATATATCGGCCAGTGTGTACGGGCCTTAAGACGTGCGATCCAATCTCAGTTTATACGCACTGACCCTGTGCTGATACCCTCACCCGTTAAATCAGTATTAGTGAGTTTGGGTTCCAGAGGTCATGTTTCTAGTATCTATGCCCAGATTAACGATAATTTGTTTCCGAACCGGAATGATCCTCTGAAATTGAAATGGAAAACTGATATAGGCCCGTTATCAAACGAGCCCTGGATTCAGATTTTAGGATCCCTTAGGTATACTACTCCTTGTGTCCGTTATCAGCAAGTATATTTCTATATTTTACATAGAGTATATCATACACCTGTGTCTATGTCAAGGGCCAGTCTTCGAGATAATTCCTTCTGGCCTAGATGCCGATTGGAAAATGCTGGATTTTGGCATTTATTGTGGGAATGCCCCATAGTACTCTCCTTTTGGGAGGAAGTATGGAGAGATGTCTTGCAGACGGCTCCCTCTTTGCCTAGTTTTAATACAAGAATGTTTGGTTTAGATCTTGAGGAGACACATTCCTTAGTGCTCTACCAGTATGTCCTTTGTCTCACTACATTAGCCAAGGTCATAATAGCGCGAGTATGGTGTTCAAATATTCCCCGGTGATATATAAATCGAGGGCTTTGGTGGATAACGTAGTCAGGCAAGAAAAATATATGTTTAAAAAACGGAATGCTATGCATAAATTCCATGTTAAATGGGATAGATGGTGTGACTCAGGGTTGGGAAGAGGGACAGGAGCTACAGCAACAGCGTAATTATGTGTGTACTTGTATCACATGGGGCACGTTGTGACATATCAATATTGATTCTGATATCCCTTTTTTTTATTTCAAGCATCTTTCCTTTTTTCTTTTCTCCTCTTTTGGTTTACTATATTCCTTCGCAGTGGAATGTCTGTATATATATGCACATAGGTCTACTGGTATTTGGTAACATGCACCGATTATTCAGTGTCAAATGGACAAGTGCTGTATGTATATTTCTTATTATACGAATGCTAATGAAAGGTTGTTCTAGTCACTAATGTATGGGGCTAGTATGGTCGTATAACCAAGTGGTGGATGACATAATGTAATTGTTACTGTTTAAAGTCTATTTTTTTCTTTTTCCATATTGAAAATTTTCAATAAAGAATAGACAATTTAAAAAGAAAAAAAAAAGGTATGGTTAGGTACTTAGAGGGGGAGGTTAGGCACCAAGCGGGGGGGGGTGGGGGGGGGTTAGGTTTAGGCAGCAGGGAAGGGAGGGTTAGGGTTAGGCACCACCCGGGAGGGTTAGGCACCACCGGGAAGGGTTAGGGTGGGGGGCAGGGGAGGGTTAGGGTACTGTACAAGTGGCTGTTGGGATTCTGATGGTCGGGATGCCGCTGTCGGTATTCTGACCGCCTGCATCCCATCCACCGGGATATCATACTGAATATATATATATATATATATATATATAGAGAGAGAGAGAGAGAGAGAGAGAGAAACACAGTAGTTTCTTTATCTCGCGCCAACCTGGAAGCTGCACAATGGGAGAGATCTTTATTGGGAGACCTCAAAAGCATACAAGAAAAACACAAATTCCCAAATGCGCTAAAGTGAAACGTAACTACAAAATACTTCCAGCGTTAATTTCGTAGGAATGTAAACTGGAGGACTTAAACATCCTCCAGTCTACATTCCTATGAAATTAATGCTGGAAGAATTTTGTAGTTACGTTTCACTTTAGCGCACTTGGGAATTTGTGTTTTCATATATATATATATATATATATATATATATATATATATAGATACATATTACCGGCACTCCTTAGGGTGGCTATTGCGTTTCTGTGCTGGTTGCCCTCACAAACGGAAATAGATAACTTCAAATGGTGCGGCACTCCAGACGAAAAAGATTACTCATAACACTGCCGTTATGAGTAATCTTTTTCGTCTGGAGTGCCGCACCATTTGAAGTTATATATATATATATATATATATATATATATATACATACAGGTTGAGTCTCCCTTATCCAAAATGCTTGGGACCAGAGGAATTTTGGATATCGGATTTTTCCGTATTTTGGAATAATTGCATACCATAATGAGATATTATGGTGATGGGACCTAAATCTAAGCACAGAATGCATTTATGTTTTATATACACCTTATACACACAGCCTGAAGGTAATGTTAGCCAATATTTTTTATAACTTTGTGCATTAAACAAAGTGTGTGTACATTCACACAATTCATTTATGTTTCATTTACACCTTATGCACACAGCCTGAAGGTAATTTAATACAATATTTTTTATAACTTTGAGTATTAAACAAAGTTTGTGTACATTGAGCTATCAAAAACAAAGGTTTCACTTATCTCAGTCTCGCTCAAAAAATTCTGTATTTCGGAATATTCCGTATTTCGGAATATTTGGATATGGGATACTCAACCTGTATATAAATAGTGGGTAAAATAAGAGGCTGCACTCAGCGTCTTTCAAACAACAACGTAACGTGTATTACAAGTGGTTCATCAATGTTTCATGGACCCCGTCCCCTTCTTCAGGATGGGGGTCCCCGAAACTTTGATGATTCACATGTAATACACATTACCTTGCTGTTTGAAAGACGCCGAGTGCGGGTAAAAACACACGTGTGTATATATGTCACCACCAAAAAAAGAATTAAATCCTTCCCAATGCAGGAAAACAGAATCAGGGGTGCACTCACCAGTCTTCAGAATGCAGCTTTTATTCAATCCATCAGGGTAATAAATCAATGTTTTGGTACTACATATGGACCTTTGTCAGATGTCCAGATGTAGGACCGAAATGTTGATGCTTTTTATTGCCCTGTCCTGATAGATTGAATAAAAGCTGCTTTATGAAGACAGGTAAGTGCACCCCTGGTTCTGTTTTCCTGCATTGGGAAGGATTTAATTCCTTTTTTGGTGGTGACACCCCAGCACCAGCCAAAATGGATAGGTGGGTGTAGACTTCACCTTTGGATTTTATTTATATATATATATATATATATATATATATATATATATATATATATATAGTGTGTGTGTGTGTGTGTGTGTGTGTGTGTGTGTGTGTATATATATATATATATATATATATATATGGCCTAATCAAGTTGCAAACAGTTTGAATATCCCCGTCGTTGTTTTACTTCCATCACAAGAAACTTATTGCTGTAATACTTTTATTTCCTACAGTTAGAGGAAAATCCTATAGTGAAAAGAACAGAGATCTCGGCAAGTAATGTCACCATTTACTTGGACAAGGTAAGGAATGTATCAATCTATTCAAATACATGGCTGTATTTACACATCAAGCAATCGGTTTCCATGGAAACAAATCAACTGCAAATCCATAAAATATACTGTAAGAGTAGCCTGTAGCCTCTTAATCATTTTCTGGTCAAATCACTTTCTTTCATTATGTAGCATAATTCCATCCTATGGAGGAAAGAATGTGTCCATTTCTCGCAAAAACATAAACATGTCTTATCCATGAAATATACTAAATTGGGATATGGTGGGATAGATGATAGACAATAATAATGTATGAAGTCTACCACTGGATCTGATCCATACGCGTGCATACATTTGCCAACCATTCTGCCATCCAACCAGTTTCACATAGATACAGTATGTTGTGTGGAATTAACATCAAGGAGAAGAGTACTGTAGCATATTTGCCAAATAAATACAGATGTTCTTGATGACTGAAACCAATCTACACATGGTTCCATATTCTCTATACAATCTATCTCTTTGTGGTAGTGTCTCTTATATATACCCAATATATGGTCATGTTCCATGGAACCCCTCTGGGTACTCTGAGCTAGGGTGCCATTGTGACTCAAGAACCTAAACACAGTGCTGTAACTAGACATTTTAGCGCTGTGTGCAAGAAACAGCATCGGTGTCCCCCCCCCATATATAAAATAGGGCCAGTGCGTGCCAAACATATAGTGGCGTTGCTTCATGGGGTAGGGGTGTGGCCTCAGAGCTCCCTTGTACACATTACAGCAGGCAGAGATCCCTTTTACACATTACAGCAAGTAGATTCCCCTTTTTACACATTACAGCAGGCAAAGTCCCCCTTTTTACACATTAGGCAGGCAGAGTCCCCCTTTTTACACATTAGGCAGAGTCCCCCTTTTTACACATTAGGCAGAGTCCCCCTTTTTACACATTAGGCAGACAGTCCCCCTTTTTACACATTAGGCAGAGTCCCCCTTTTTACACATTAGGCAGACAGAGTCCCCCTTTTTACACATTAGATAAAGTCCCCCTTTTTACACATTAGACAGACAGAGTCCCCCTTTTTACATATTAGGCAGGCACACAGTCCCCCTTTTTACACATTAGAAGATGGCGCAGTCCCCCTTTTCACACATTAGGCAGGCACAGTCTCCCTTTTCACACATTAGGCAGGAACAGCCCCCCTTTTTACACATTAGGCAGACAGAGATTCCTTGTTTACACATTAAGACAGTCGCCTTTTTTACACATTAGAAAGAGAGAGTCCCCCTGTTTACACATTAGGCACAGCCCCCTTTTTCCCCATTAGGCAGGCACAGTCTCCCTTTTTCCCCATTAAGCAGGCACAGTCTCCCTTTTTACACATTAGGCAGACAGAGTCCCCTTTTTACACATTAGGCACAGTCCCCCTTTTTACACATGAGGCAGGCACAGTCCCCCTTTTTACACATTAGGCAGGCACAGTCTCCCTTTTTACACATTAGGCAGGCACAGTCTCCCTTTTTACACATGAGGCAGACACAGTCCCCCTTTTTACACATTAGGCAGGCACAGTCTCCCTTTTTACACATTAGGCAGGCACAGTCTCCCTTTTTACACATTAGGCAGGCACAGTCTCCCTTTTTACATATGAGGCAGGCACAGTCCCCCTTTTTCCCCATTAGGCACAGCCCCCCTTTTTACACATGAGGCAGGCACAGTCCCCCGTTTTACACATTAGGCACAGTCCTCCTTTTTACACATGAGGCAGGCACAGTCTCCCTTTTTACACATTAGGCAGGCACAGTCTCCCTTTTTACACATTAGACAGGCACAGTCTCCCTTTTTACATATGAGGCAGGCACAGTCCCCCTTTTTCCCCATTAGGCACAGCCCCCCTTTTTACACATGAGGCAGGCACAGTCCCCCGTTTTACACATTAGGCACAGTCCTCCTTTTTACACATGAGGCAGACACAGTCTCCCATTTTACACATCAGACAGGCAGAGTCTGAAAGAGAGACAAAGAGACAGAAAAAGTATTATACTTACAAAGTCCCTCTCCAGACACTGTAAGACTGGAAGCGCCGGGCAGGAGGGGGAAGAGCGCATGAGAAGCACACATATCCTTTCTGCCTGCTGCTGTGAGTGGGCGGGGCTATGGAAACCACCTGACAGTGATACGGCTGAAGAGGGAGAGCTGGGAGGGGGCGGGGAGCTGCAGCTAGCGCCATCTTTTGCGCTGTGTGCCAGGCACCGCTGGCCCGTAGGTAGTTACGGCCCTGCCAAAACACAGGAACCTCCAGTCCATAGAAAGACACGAGTCTACACGTTATAGCCATGTAGTTCCACCCAGACATTGTTGCATTCCACTGTTTAGTTACACCACCAGTAACGACCTTCAACTTGCTGTGTCTACATATGCCACACCAACATGAGGCACACATTTAATTACCTTCTCTGCCCATTGCTGATATCTGCCTACTTATAACCAGGAACATGGCTTGACATTATGAAACGACATTTGCACTTTTTCTGGTTTCCAGATTGCCCTTAATGACATGCTCTGTTCATCCACAGCTCACTCATAAAGATGAACACTTTGTTTTTGTGCTGAATCAAGAAACGCATGTGACAAATCTGCATCCTGCAAATGTCGCAGTTTATGATTATTATGTTCCAGGTGGGTAGAAATACGCACATTATCGTACATGTATTTATTGCTTAAATCATGGACAAAGTCTAGTTTCCGAATTCTGACTTGTCTCTTACCAGAAGTGTGTTAATTAGTAATAAGATGGCTTGTTGCATGTTTATCTTGATGAAGTTAGTTCTCAAAACCTATTTATATTTAATTACTTTGTTTTTCTCTAAAATTCACAAGCAGTAATCTATATCATACAAAAGTGAAGGTGTGTGATAGAATTCGTTGACATTCAAAAAGTTGACATGGATGTGAGGATGACATGTTACATGTTGACCTTCCAATGTCGACATTGACAAAATGTTGACATTAAAATAATGTCGACATTATGAATTTCAACAGGCGGCATGTACGGCATGTGGCTGTCCATTCAAGAGGCAACTGTGCCTAATCCTATTCTTAACCATAAACCTAACTCTAATCCTAGTCTTAAACCTCTCCCTAACCCTAATCCTAACTGTAAACCTACCCCTAATTCTATTCTTAACATTAACCCTATCCCTAAACCTCACTCTAATCTTATCCCTAAACCTTACCCTAATGCTAACCCTAACTCCTATCCTAAACCTAACCCTAAACCTATACCTAAACCTTACCCTAATGCTAACCCTAACTCCTATCCTAAACCTAACCCTAAACCTATTCCTAAACGTTACCCTAACGCTAACTCAAACTCCTATCCTAAACCTAATTCTAATCCTATCTCTAACCCTAACTCTAAACCGAACTCTAATTCTATCCTAACTCTAAACCTATCTCTAATCCTATCCCTAACCCTAATCCTAATTCTATCCTACCCTAAACCTAACTCTAATCCTATCCCCATCTCTAAACCTAACTCTAAAATAATTTTAATAGATGGCTGTTGAAATTCTATTGTCGACATTCACGATATCGTCCTGATGGCTTGTGGATGTCAGCATTCTGTCTATGTCGAGTTTGTGAATGTCAATATTATGAATTTATACCAAGGTGAATTCTACCAATAACAAATTTCTCCATTTATCAAACTTATAATGCCTTTTTTCTGTTATAGATGTACATGATGTAGAAGAATATAACTCTCCTTGTAATGCAAGTAAGGAAACTCTTTGAATGTGTCAATTTAGTGATATTACCTGTACTGAGAAGATTTGGGGGAATATAATTGGGTGCAATTTGAAACAAAATTTGTCAGTGATTTTGATTCCCAGAATGCTTGATTTATTATACTGTGATTATGGGGTGTAATAGTGTGTCACTGTCGATGTTTGGCCGCTGAAGATTGCCAATGTGTTGGGTTTGAACCCAGCTACATAATAAACACACATGCTAATTTGCTGTTTGAATTTGCTTGCAGTTTGCACTGTATATATATATATATATATATATATATATATAGTCAAAATCATAAGCACAGTGTGTATACAGTTTGCAATACCGATGCACACTCCCACTGGGTTAGTATCACAAGAAAAAATAGAGTGTGCAGACATTGCAATTTTGACTAGAAGGTGTACAATCTACAGTAGCTTCTAGTATAGTCAAAATTGTACATAGCCAAAATTGTACCGTGTGTACATGCAATATTGGTTGATCTGGGCTCTGGGGAGTCAAGGGAAAACGCAAAGTCAAAATCGTCCTTTAGGCAGAATCGCACCATGTGTATGCACCTTAAAGCGTCGGTAGCAATGACAATAAAATAGATGTGTATCCGGTAAGTTTGACAAGTGTTTTATTTTTTTAGCATAACAACAAAATAGAGTAGTGTAAAAGTATCTTACATCAAATACTGTGATTCCCAATCAAAGTTTCATGGAATTGGGTCCACTTCATTCGATCCTGAGGTTCCATGAAACACGTAGCATTGGGGTCCTCTTTATTGTGGCATCATAGGAGTCAGCGCCCTCGTGCAATCCTCTCTCATCCCGTGGTGTCCTGCCCGCTAGCTATATGGGACTTGGCAAATAGACAGTTTGATTTGGCCCCACATCCGTCTCTCCTGATTACATTATTTCATAACTCGGCCTTCCCCCCCTGGTATGTGTAGGTCCTCTTTTACTAACTGGCGCTTGGGCAAAATATCCTTTATTAACAATACTCCTGATGCTTCCTTTCCGCAGTTCGCAGATTTTCATGATGGAATGGTAATTCCAACCACTGATTTCTTTTGCTACCTGCAAATTAGACACTTCCACTCCACAATCACCTCAACTCTACTTAATAGAACTCTACCCTATTTCGAATATATAAGCTAGAAACATTCCAACACTAAGGGCTTACTCTCCGACATCTATGCCTTGCTAAGTGACGACTCTACCCTGGCCCCCACAGCGCTACTGTGTATGCGTGATCTACTGACCATACATGTGCAGAGGCCATGGAGAGAGGGATTTGGAGGAGCCCTCTCCCAGCAATATTTGTAGAATGTAGACCATAGGCTACAGAGGATAATGCCATCTTCAGATGGTGTTAGCTGCCGTGCCAAACTGGTAACAGCTTTGCAGTCCCCCTAAAAAACATTAGGGGCTGTGGCTGCTCTCGGAAATGGAGTGACTGTGCATATATTTCTGCTGCAATTCCTCCTTCATACATTAGGGGTAATATTTGATACTAGCTGGTATTCACCCAAAAATATTTTTTTACAGGTATATGCTGCAACTATTGAATGATAAATCGGCCCCTTTGTGTACATTATTTAAACTGAATCTATAACTTGTGAATAGTATCTATGAAGTTCCAAGGCTTTTATACAGTATTAGCAATGACCCCTCCATGTATCTCTCCCAGTGAAAGGTCACTGCAAAGTTGGTGTCTCCCAGAGGACAGATTGTGGGCATCCAGGTATTACCAAGGAGGAGTGTGAGCAGAAAGACTGCTGCTACGATTCCAGTATTGCTCAGTCCAAGTGGTGTTTCTTCCAAGGTTTGTCTATAAGTTATATAAGACATTGTGATCATCCCTGTCCCAAAATCCTAATCTTCTGCTCCTCTGGTTGACATGTTTCATTACTATCAGGAAGGGGCAGTTTGGTTTTTACAAATAAAACTTTGGGGAGCTGGGCAGAACCAAGTCCTGGCTCGGATCACTTTTGGAAAGCCAAGTGAACTGAGTCCTGAAATAGGTCTTCCCTGGAGTTTGGAACTTGGATTTAAAAACTGAATCATAGGTTTTGAATCGCATGTAAGTGTGTCACTATTATAGGTGATCTTTCACACAGGAGAGTGTATGGTGAGGTGGTAATACTTCACTGAAATGACTGGGAATTAATGTTTTCATTTTATTAATACCATAAGAACAAAAACACATCCAATAAAACAATGATTCAACAGGTATAAGCGCTCAGTGTAGTTCACACATATATAGAGACAAGTGTAATTATAGTCCAATAATACTTATATGTCTGGTTGGTGGTAACTGATTGTCGATTCTGACGTAAGTTAGATGGTCATATGGATCATATATAAAAACCCACAATACGGAAAACATGTGGGTATGATATAAACGCTCACAGTGAAAATATGAAGAAAAATTTCCCATTCACCAATATATGGCTGAAATGACAATGTGTAATAATCATGTATTAAAACAGAATGTCGTCCCTTGACAGTCTCTGTGCTCTGAATGCTGTGTGTAATATTAAATTAATCAAGCTGATTCACTGAAATTTATTCTGTAAAGAAAATGTCCTTAATTCTGAAACCATGTAAGATAGGTAAGGATACATTCAAATAGTAGCATGTTTCTAGTTTGTATCAACAATATCTATGAACAATAAATATTCATTCCGTGTAATCAGAAAAGTTCATTCGCAACAATGATACCAATGGGGTCATGTGACTCCAGGAAAAAGGCTGTCAGTAGGTTCCAATTTGTTTCACAAGAATAAAAATAATAACAATGCTGGTGGAGTATATCTAATATTAATACGCTCAATAGAAAACAGTGACATCCGTGATCCATTCCCATATGGTCACCGCAATATAGAAAAATATTTGCACAGCAATGAGCAAATTCCTAAGTTACACCAGTAATGCTATTCTATTGGCACTATCGTGCCGCAGGTACAGGTAATAACCAGTCAAGTAATTCATATTATAGATAATGATTAAATAGATCAAGAACCCCCAATGATTTGTGGTTCAGTCGTGCAGCTGCTGCTCGGACATCTAGATTTGCATCGAATGTCTGGGGGAGCGTGCCACTGTGTTGCAAATTAGAGGGGAGAAAAAGGCAAAGTATAGTTTCTGCTTTTGAGCTCGTTCTTCCCCTACACTCCTGATGTATGTGACAGCGCAGGAATAAAAAGAGGAGATGGATCCAATGAGAGAACTTGAAACATAAGTGATTCAGAATAATATAAGTGATCAGTGCAGACACAGATTTTGAAACCCTCTGCTGCTGCCAGGTGTATGTGATGATGCTACAGTGAACACCGGTGAGCGCGCTGGTATTCAAAGCTGGACTCTGCTAAGAAAGAAAAGATAGCAGGAGGCAGCGTCAGGCAATCAGCGTGTCCCCTGATACCGGAGCATTGCAGGGACTTGTCACTGCTGTACTCCAGCGCTGTCTACCCATTGTGAACCGGTGTACCTGTTTGCTGATAAGTGGGTGGAGTCAGAGGACTGTCATGTACGGCACGGACGGAGAGCGGGGTAACTGCTAGTGCATAGCAGGACCCCACATGTTCCCTTACATTTACTGTATTCAAGTTTCACTGTTAGTATCTATATTCCTTATACAGTTCTGTGGGCTCTCTCTCTGGTATTATTATTATTATTATTATTATAATAATAATAATAATAATAATAATAATTATTATTATTATTAATAATATATTAATAATGGAAGGACAACTTTCATGATCAAATTATTTCTATGATGCTGTTGTCTGAGCATGGCACATCTTATACCAAATTAAAGATCTTGGTCCATAGATTTGCAGAAATAAATTTATATCGGCATTGTAATTGGTTGCTGCATTTCAGAGTTATGTGGCAAAATGTCTGTTTGCCATTTGCAATGCATAAACATTGTGCTCTAGAAAATGTGACAGTTGGTGAACTCTCCCTGTGCACCTGCTGGGTGACCTAAAACATGTGACTTGCTGGGTGGTCTGGAAACCGTGACAGTTATATGCAGCCACTCACTAAGCAGAGGTTTTATGAAATTCGACTAAGGTGAAAACCGGGCACATCAGCTAGTTATTATTATTAATAATAGTATTATTATTGTTATTATTATTATTATTATTATTATTATCAAGAAGAATAAATAGTATGCTTGAATTTGAGTTGCATTACTAACTGGAGAACTGGAAAGCAGGGCCAAAACTAAGATTTTGGGCACCCGGGGTAAGGCAGTAATTTAGCACAAAAAAAACTAAAACAAATAAATAAATAAATAAAATTAAATTAAACAAACAAATAAAAAAAAAATCCAAACTATGCCACAGTAGTGCAACCTTATGGTGTGTATACAAGGTGAGATATTTTCTTACAATTTTGACTATATAGTCAAAATTGTAAGAAAAGTTAGTACAGATTGCAAGGTGAAAGTCACCTTGCGATCCCGATTCGATGCCGATGCGCAGTCCCACTCGGTTGGCATCGCAAGAATAGATAGACTGTGCAGGCAAGTCAATTTTGACTATCTCTATAGAAGAGATAGTCAAAATTGACACTTAGCCAAAATCGCACATAGTCAGTATCGCAAGCACATAATGAGTGTGCTTGCGATACTATGTGCCGACCTAGCCCCTGTCGCATAGTGAGAATGGGGGATAGCCCGAATCTCACCGTGTGTATGGGCCATTATTCTCACTACACTGCACAGTACCCCTCATTGACATTACTCCGACCTACAGGGGAGAGAGATGGGAGAGAGGACAGGGCTAGAGGAAAAGGGGAGAGAGATAGAGGAGATGGGAAGAGAGAGATGAGAGAATGTGAAAATTAAATAAAATAAACGCTGTTCTTTATTATGGAATACAGCTGCGTATCAGACACAGTGCCAACCAGATTGTTCTAAAGTCTTTATGTCCAAAAGGTCAGCACAGTGTCACTCTATACAGTAGGGACTTACACTGAGGCAGGTGTCAGGATATCTTTTAAAGCCCCCCTTATTCCATAGACCCCCTAATCCCAGGGCCTATGTCCCATTAAAGTGAGTGCAGATAACCTGTGTGGAATTCAATGAAAAGTCTGAGCGTGGACAATGTAAGTGGCAGCATCGCACTAGAGGTCACTTTCCACTTACCAAGTGTGTAGACAGTTTGTTCCAGATAGAGCTTTGCTTCTAAAGAGAGAAATAGCTGATGGCATGCGTGGAGCAATCTTCCCTTTGATGTCACTGGAGCTCGGTGACTGCTCTCACCCTCTGCCCGGATCTTGCACTCAGCTTGTGCAGAGGATTGCTGGGCAGAGTTGCCCCCCCCCCCCCCCCCCCTGAAATCTGGTGCCCTGGGCACATGACCCCTTAGCCCCCCACTAGTTGCGGCCATGTGGAAAGCCACAGACTCTATACTATACTGTACTTCTGGTCTTACATGTCTAAATGTTGTGAAAGCATTGTGCAGTTATAACATTATACTCTGATTTATCTCTTTCTGTAACAGGATTTGAAAAAGAAGAATCTCACTAATAAAGAATCTATCTGAAGACATCACACACTGTGTCCCCTGTGACAATGAATACTTACAGTACAGTCTCCCCACAAGTAGCAGACAGGAAAATAACTCCATCATGGACCCAGGATAAAGGATTCTGTTTCCTGTAATGTAACAATCAATAAACAATACACAGTGTAATCTTGTGTGTGGATTTTTTGTGTGATAAAGTAAATGCATATATTAGTTATTGTATTATAAGGTGTCACAAACTAGCCTGCCCCCAGATACTTAATTCTAGGACAACTGCCTGTGATGTTGGTTATGTCAGCACTCACGGTTAATAACACAAATGAACTGCCAAGTGCAAGAGTTCCTCCAGCGGTCTGGCACCAAGTAGCCCTGCGTTTCTACATATACAGTTATTTATGTTTCATACTTCATTTCACATAGAAATGTAGCTTGGGCCTCTCAGGCTTTTAGCGTTGTCATAGAATATTCTTATGGCTCTACAACTCCCTGATCAATCCCCTCCTTCCTTGGTCAATGTCAACAAAGATTGCGGTGATGGCCTTGCTCACGGCCCTTTTTTGTTCTTCCAGCACAGGGGTCTCCCTGTCAAACAAGCAGGGTTGTGTAATTACCTGCTTTGCGGCTAAGAAACTGTGACTTGTCACTCCTCTGTGCAGTTGTATGGATTAGTTAGGAAGGAAATTCTCCTGTCAAATGTCTCTCTGATCCCATAACCCAGGTGGCATCACTGGTCATATAACTGGCTGAGTACGGGGCTACTGTAGGTGAGAAATTGTTCTGAACACATGACCTCATACTGTGAGGACTAAATATTATTTTGTTATCTGGGATGGGAGAGAGCAAGCCAACTCTCTACTGCCTCCGTTCACTGATAATTGCCTGGCTTGCTAATTACAGTCTTCCCTTACATGAACACAGAATAGCAATTGGCATACAGTTTGAAAAATACCATACAGAACAGTGGTGTAATGAGGGTGGGACAAGCAGGGCACGTGCCCTGGGTGCCAGGACAGCTTCAGGGCAGAGGGGGCATTGTCCAGAGCACCGGCCATGGGAAGCAGAGGAACGACTGCGGAAGCCACGGCATGGACCTGTGAGAGGAGTGCAGCAGACGAGCTGGTGAAGAGAAGCTGAGGCTGCTGGACTCAGCAGCAGTGTGTGTGGGGAGGGGTGTGTGCCACAAACCACACCCCCTTAATGGTTGGCCATGCACCCTTTTTGGGAGCGCTTCATAGGTAATTAATTTTTTAATGTGTGCTGGGGGTGGGGCACCATTTTTTCAACATGCCCTGGGCGCTGAAAGCCCTCATTACGCCTCTGATACAGAATATAAATTGTTAGAACTTACAATTTAAACAATACCACATTTTCATACAGAATACAATTTGACAGGATATACCTTTTCAAAACTATCCTATTTTGGGAGGGCCTAATGTGAGTAATCCTGACTTTAGGCATCAGGCATTCTAAGCCATGGTACTTACAGTATATTAATCCCAAATAAATTCTGGCAAAGTCACTCTTTGCATAAGGTAGCAGATGCACCTTTCTAAGTGATTGAATTACCTGTTAAATGTAGGTAATAGTTTAAGAACCAAATATAAAAATATAAACTGATAAAATAGCATTTTAGAAATTCGAAAAACATACGAAAGGCCCCAAGAAGTATTAACCATGGTAGGCAGGTACCCCCCTCCCCCGCTTCTAGTGATTAACATGCAATAGAAGGATAGAAAGACCAGTCTCATGTTTGATATAGAAACATATATAGAATCTGAAGACAGATAAAAGTGACTTGGCCCATCTAGTCTGCACCTTAAATTACCTGCAGTATATCACAAAACTTACCCAGAAAGACCAAAAAATCTCAATATGTATAGTTTGGAGCAGAGAATGGAAAGGGGGAACATGATAGAAACTTTCAAATATATCAAGTCTTTTAACAAAGTCCAGGAGGGAAACATTCTCCAAATGAAGAGAAGTTTTAGACCACAAGGACATGTACTGAGACTGGAGGGAGGTAGGAGGAAATATTACTTCACAGAAAGGGTAGTGGACAAGTGGAATAGGCTCCCATCAGAGGTGGCAGAGGCTAAGACAGTAGAACAATTTATACATGCTTGGGATAGATATAAGGATATCCTTACACAGAAATAAGCATCAAATAAGGTTTGAGGTAAAAATATGGTAAAAAAGGGGCACACTAGATGGGCCAAGTAGTTCTTATCTGCCGTCACATTCTATGTTTCCTAATACAGGAACTGTCCAGTGACTAATATAAAATACAGGGACCAGGGCCAGATCCAGAAACAAATTACAGGGAGGGGGGGCACCGTGATTAGGGGTAGCATGGTTGCACGGGTGTGCAAGTGGGGATGTGGACCTACATGTCCGTTGTCAATACATGGGGGGTAATTCGGAGTTGATCGCAGCATAAAATTTGTTAGCAGTTGGGCAAAACCATGTGCACTGCGGGGGGAAATCTAAATTGCAGTATTAAAATAAAACAGCCAGTATTTACCTTGCACAGAAACAATATAAACTAACCAAATCTAACTCGCTCAGCAAATGTTATATCTGCCACACCTGCAGTGCACATGGTTTTGCCCAACTGCTAACAAATTTGCTGCTGCAATCAACTTTGAATTACCCCCATAGTGTCCAACTAAAGTTGTGCCACATGTTATAGGAAATGAACATCCTACTTATATTTTGAGTAGCTCAGTGACTGACATAAGTAGAAGGGCTCTTGTGTATATAAATGCAAAGTAGATGGCCGGGGGACCCATGGCCCCAGACGCTTTATGGATTTTGACAGTGAGAAATAGGTTTAGATGCATTTTCTGCACTTCTGCCACAAACTCAGACTTAAATGTTAGCCCACTTAAAAAGAAATATAGTTACCTACTTTTAATAGTCTGTCACTCTATTCAGTAGACAAAGGGCCAAATCCAATTAGCCATCCTTAAAGTTGTGATTTCTCCCTTTGCAAGCGACACAATTTAATAATTGAATACTGAAAAGCTGCAGTGAAAAGTTGCACAAAAAAATAAATAAAAACAGCTAAACGTATACAGTACATCTACAGTATGTGCATGGGGCATTATATCATGTACAGCCAGCTGCAAATAACAATAGGACTCATGGAAAAGATCAAAAAGGTCTGCATTACCTAATTTCTGCTGTGAATGGTCACTAGAAAAGTGAGTGCTGAAGTGTGTGGGGCAGGGGTGCTGGAGAATTAACCATCAGCCAATAGGCATGTCCGGGGAGACAGACACTAGAGATAGCTCCATTCTGCAGTGATTCTCCTGTAAGCTGCACACTGAGGACTCCGTAGATGCTAGATACAAGTGGGCTCAAGGACCTCTGAGGATGTCACAACCATGTGACCTGCCTCCTTATCAGGGAGGATTTAGCACACCTGGGGAGGTTAGGATTGGGCACCGGGGGGATGGTTAGGGTTGAGCAGAGTACACACTAGACAAAAAATTGGACAGTTTGTCATTTTGAGCAGAAGTGGAACAAAAAATTGGACACATCATCAAGTGTGTACTCACTATTGCACACTGCCGTGGGTCACATGCATCATCTTCCAGTCGTCCATGCTGCACAGCCAATTGCAAGATATCACACATGACCCAGTACAGGGTACAGAAGGATGGAAGGAGATCCATTGTTCATTACATTGGTTAGTGTGAACCGGCATTCTTGCAAGGTCTGGTGAAGATACAATTGCCCTAACCATCGGCAAGATTGTCAGTCGTCTAATGTGTACACAGCATTAGGCTGCAGGAGGGAAGGTTAAGTTTAGTGGGGAGATTAGGGTAAGACTGCTGGAGGGGAGGTTAGGTTTAGGAAGGATGTTAGGCACCAAGGGGGTCGGTTAGTGTTAGGCGGCAAGTGGGGATGAGGTTTAGATTTGACTAAGGTCCTTTAGTCCACTTGGATTTAGACTCAACCCTGAGGACTCCCTGCTGAGGGGGATTAGGAGCAGGGGTTAAAGTGAGCCGGAACGGATGGAACTGCGTTCCGTCAGTTACACTTGGACCTCCGGCTCACCTAACCCGATGTGTGCCCGGAGCTGAAGGGAGATGCCGGGCGCCCGCTGAGATTGTGTTACCAGCGGGCGCCTGGCTCTCCACAGCGGAAGCCGGCGGCAGGAGCTCACTACTGAGCTCCGGCTTCCGGCTCTGTCAGTGTGTGCTATGGGAGAGACGTCATGACGTCTCTCCCATAGTGCCAAGGAGCGGATTCCGGAAGGACTGCAGTGGTTGGACGCGGGAGCAGGGCTTGGTGAGTATGGTGTGTTGGGTTTTTTTTGTGAGTGCTTCTACTGGGGGCAAACTACAAGGGGGCAAGTTATTGGGGGCAAACTACTGGGGGGCATTGCTACTGGGGGCATAACTACTTGGGGGCAAACTGCAGGGGGGCTAAACTACTAGGGGCATAACTACTAGGGGCATGATTACAGGGGGGATAAACTACATGGGGGCATTGCTACAAGGGGGCAAACTACAAGGGGGCTAAACTACTGGGGGCATAACTACAGGGACTAAACTACTGGGGGCATAACCACAGTGGCTAAACTACTGGGGCATTACTACTTGGGGGCTAAACTACAAGTGGGCAAACTACAGGGGGACATTACTACTGGGGTCATTACTACTGGGGGCTAAACTACAAGGGGGCAAACTACAAGGAGAAAAACTACAAGGGCCTAAACTACTGGGGGTCTAAACTACTAGGGACATAACTACAGGGGGTAAACTACTGAGGGCATAACTACAGGGGCTAAACTACTGGGGGCATTACTACTTGGGGCTAAACTACTGGGGGCAATACTAACGGGGGCTAACTACTGAGGGCAAACTACATGGGGGCTAAACTACTGGGGGCTAAACTACTGTGGACATAACTGCAGGAGCTAAACTACAAGGGGCATTACCACTGGGGGCTAAAATACAGAGGGGGCTAAACTACATGGAACAAACTGCATGAGGGCTAAACTATAGGGCCAAACTACTTGGGGCATTACCACTGGAAGTCTAAACTAAAGGGGGTGTAAACTACTGGGGTCATAACTGTAGGGTCATTACCACTGGGGGCTAAACTACGGGGGGCATAACTACAGGGGCATAACTACTGGGGCTAAGTGACTGGGGGCATTACTACAGACAACATTACTACTGGGGACAATACTACACAGGGGCATTACCATTAAGGGCATTACTAATGGGGGCACTACTAATGAGGGCATTGTAAAGGGGGCACTTCATAAGGGGCATCACTCTTGGGGGCATAAGGGGCACTACTACTGGGGGCATTGCATAATGGGCACCACTAGTATGGGCTCTATATAAGGGGCACTACCACTGTGGGCACTACCAGTACAGTGGACATTGCATATGGATTACTACTACTGAGGGCATTGTATAAGGGACGCTACTGCTGTGGGCATTATGTGTATTAGGGGTGCTACTACTGTGAGCATTAGTGGCAATGAGTAGACAGTGACTGCAGCACACACACATTATTACTGGTGGGACCTGTGATTATGGAGGGGTAGGGAACAAACAGTCACACGCTGACTGGGGAGGTTTCTGTATACCCAGCACAGGGCAGGATAAAGTTGCTGGGTGCATACTGTGCCACACAGTGCTCTTACACAGTCACAGGGTGAGGAGCCAGGTGTATGTGCGGTGACCAGGACTGTCGAGAGCCACGCCGGGCCTCGGTAAAGGGGGGGGGCGTGTCTTAAATGGGCGTTACTATGCCCTGCAATAAAAAATTTTTAGATAATTTGCGGCCCCGCGCACTCAAAGGGGGGGGGGGCGCGTCATTTTAACACAGGGGGGGACTGGTGAGGGCATCCGCTTCCTACTTGATCTGGAAGCTGGTCCCTCCTCCCTGGCCAGCGCCATCTTCCTAGTGATATTTGGGAACATGACGCTGGTCACTAGAGAGCAAAGACTCTGGCATAGTGCCAGAGTCTTTACTTTATATGTGCGGCGCCATCTACCTGTAGATATGACGGGGAAGATGGCGTCGCCATCAGCCGGATCCCAGCACAGGTATACCCAGAGGGCGGGGGTAGCTGACTCTGGGCCCCTCCAGTAGCCTGTGCCCGGGTAATTTGTACCCGCCCCCCCCCCCCCTCCCTCGGCGCCACTGGCAGTGACTGTACAGAACTCTCACACTTGCTCCTCTTGCAAGGCAGTAAGAGATAGTGGCCGGTCACAGGGGATGCCTACTAGCAGCACATGTCTTGGTGCCACCCTCCCTGAATCTACCACTGACCAGGACCATGATAAATTGAAACAAACAGCATGACTAGTACAGTACAGTTAGATAGAAAACTACCACTCTATATGGGAAAAAATAATAATATTACTGACAGCAGGAAAACGTACATTTACTCTCAACTTAAATACAATCTACTACAGTACGTATACACCAACAATTACAGAAAAATACTCCTTCTTATATTTAAATACGTAAATAATGAGATATATTTCCCAATGCAGATTGGTATAAAATAAACATTTAAAGACGTCTTTTAAAAAGTAGTTGAACATTTACTTTATATTAATAAAGGTTAATGAGAACCAAAAATATAAAATAAAGGGGCTGATCATCACATGACAATAGTCCAAACAGAGTCCAAGATAGGAAAACACCTGAGGATGTATTATAGAGTTAGTAGTCAGTCATGTATACACTCAAATAGTATAGGTTGTAGACAAACTGCCATCCATTATGATTATCCAGCAATATGCAGAAGTGTGGAAATTACAATACCAATGAGAGGGGGATTTGATATTAGAGATGTGCGGCTGGCACTTTTCGTGTTTTGTGTTTTGGTTTTGGTTCTAATTCCACTTTCGTGTTTTGGTTTTGGCTTGGTTTTGCCAAAACAACCCTTTCGTGTTTTGGTTTTGGTTTTGGATCTGGATGATTTTTGAAAAAACCATAAAAACAGCTAAAATCACAGAATTTGGGGGTAATTTTGCTCCTACTGTATTATTAGCCTAAATAACATTAATTTCCACTCATTTTCAGTCTATTCTGAAGACCTCACACCTCACAATATTGTTTTTAGGCCTAAAAGTAGCACCGAGGTGGCTGTATGACCAAGCTAAGCAACACAAGTGTGCGGTACAAACACCTGGCCCATCTAGGAGTGACACTGCAGTTGCAGACAAGATGGCACTATTCAAAAACTAGTCCCCAAACAGCACATAATGCAAAGAAGAAAAAAAGGTGCACCGAGGTTGCTGTATGACTAAGCTAAGCGACACAACCACCTAGCCCGTCTAGGAGTGTCATGCAGTGGCTGAATGTCGAGAGTGGGCCGCAATTGTTCGGTCCACTGACAGCATCTCCAGCATGCCCCTGTCATGGGCTATGAAATCTTATCCTTTTCCTTGCAGCCCCAGTGACTGGAGAAATTGAAAGAGAAGCTGTTGATGGTTCACGTTCCGCTTGAGTTGACAATTTACTCACCAGCAGGTCTTTGCACCTCTGCAGACTTGTGTCTGCTGGAAAGAGAGATACAATGTAGGCTTTAAACCTAGGATCGAGCACGGTGGCCAAAATGTAGTGCTCTGATTTCAACAGATTGACCACCCTTGAATCCTGGCAAAGCGAATGAAGGGCTCCATCCACAAGTCCAACATACTTTGCGGAATTGCTCCGTCTTAGCTTCTCCTTCAATTTCTCCAGCTGCTTCTGCAAAAGCCTGATGAGGGGAATGATCTGACTCAAGCTGGCAGTGTCTGAACTGACTTCAAGTGTGGCAAGTTCGAAGGGTTGGAGAACGTTGCACAAGACAGAAATCATTCTCCACTGCGCTTGAGTCAGGTGCATTCCCCCTCCTTTGCCTATATCATAGGTGGATGTATAGGCTTTAATGGCCTTTTGCTGCTCCTCCATCCTCTGAAATATATAGTGTTGAATTCCACCTCGTTACTACCTCTTGCTTCAGTTGATGGCAGGGCAAGTTCAGGAGTGTTTGCTGTTGCTTCAGTCTTCGGCACGCGGTGGCAGAATGTCGAAAGTGGCCCTCTATTTTTCGGGCCACTGACAGCATCTCCTGTACGCCCCTATCATTTAAAAAAAAAAATCTGCACCACCAAATGAATTGAATGTGCAAAACATGGGATGTGCTGGAATTTTCCCAGATGTGATGCATGCACAATATTGGTGGCATTGTCCGATATCACAAATCTCCAGGAGAGTCCAATTGGGGTAAGCCATTCTCCAATGATGTCCATCAGTTTCCGTAAGAGGTTGTCAGCTGTGTACCTCTTACAGAAAGCGGTGATACATAGCGTAGCCTGCCTGGGAACGAGTTGGCGTTTGCAAGATGCTGCTACTGTTGCCGCTGCTTTTGTTGCTGCGGGAGGCCATACAGCTACCCAGTGGGCTGTCACAGTCGTATAGTCCCTAGTCTGCCCTGTTACACTTGTCCACATGTCCGTGCTTAAGTGGACACTGGATACAACCGCATTTTGTAGGACACTGGTGACTCTTTTTCTGACGTCTTTGTACATTCTCGGTATCGCCTGACTAGAGGAGTGGAACCTAGATGGGATTTGATACCGGGGACACACTATCTCCATCAATTCTCTAAGTCCCACTGAACTAATGGTGTATACCGGACGCACGTCTAACACCAACATAAGTGTCAAGGCCTCAGTTATCCGCTTTGCAACAGGATGCATGCTGTCATATTTCACCTTCCTCACAAAGGACTGTTGGACAGTCAATTGCTTACTGGAAGTAGCACAAGTGGTCTTCCCACTTCCCCTCTGGGATGACGATCGACTCCCAGCAGCAACAACAGCAGTAGCAGCAACAGCAGGCATACCACTCAAGGATCCTCTGGAGGAATCCCGGTTAGGAGAGGACTCCTCAGTCTTGCCAGTGACATGGCCTGCAGTAGTACTGACGTTCCTGACTGAGGAGGAAGTTGACATTGAGGGAGTTGGTGGTGTGGCTTGCAGGAGCTTGTGTACAAGAGGAAGAAGGGATTTAGGTGTCAGTGGACTACTTACGCTTTTACCCAAAGTTTCACAACTTGACACTGACTTCCGATGAATGCGCAGCAGGTGACGTATAAGGGAGGATGTTCCTAGATGGTTAACATCCTTACCTCTACTTATTACAGATTGACAGAGGCAACACATGGCTTGACACCTGTTGTCCGGATTTGTGAATAAATAATTCCACACCGAAGAGGTGGCTTTTTTGGTATTTTGCCCAGGCATCATAATGGGCTTCTTCATCCCATGGACAACAGGTGTCTCCCCGGTTCCTGACTTACTCAAACCACATCACCATCAGAATGCTCATCGTCAACTTCCTCCTCAGCGCCAGCAACACCCATATCCTCATCCTGGTATACTTCAACAGTGACATCTTCAATTTCAATATCAGGATCTGGACTGTGGGTGCTCCTTCCAGCACTTGCAGGGGGCATGCAAATGGTGGAAGGAACACCCACAGTCCAGTGTTGGGAAGGTCAGGCATCGCAACCGCCGACACACTTGGACTCTCCTTGGGGATTTGTGATACCATCTCAGAACGCACAGTTCTTTTCTGTGCTTTTTCCAGCTTAACTCTTTTGATTTTTCTAGCGGGAGGATGAGGGCTTCCATCGTCATGTGAAGCTGAACCACTAGTCATGAACATAGGCCAGGGCCTCAGCCGTTCCTTGCCACTCCGTGTCATAAATTTCAATTTCTTTTTTTGGGTCTTTTTACTGAACTTTGGCTTTTTGGAATTTACATGCTCTCTACTATCACATTGGGCATCTGCCTTGGCAGACGACAATGGCATTTCATTGTCTATGTCATGGCTAGTGGCAGCAGCTTCAGCACTAGGAGGAAGTGGTTCTTGATCTTTCCCTATTTTATTCTCCAAATTTTTGTTATTTTTCAGGAGTTATAACACAATATGTGGCACAGGAAAGACTGATGGCTGATGCACAGGACACTACCACTGGTCTTATGCAGAACAACACAGAAACACTGTGAGGGACTTGTTGTTGTTGTTATTATTATAATACTGTAGCAGTGGACATATAGCAGCAGCATATAACACTGTGGCTGCCTGGTCACTGGAATGACTGATGACCAGGACACTACCACTGGTCTGATGCAGCACAACACAGCAACTCTGTGAGGGACTTGTGGTTGTTATTATTATTATTATTATTATACTGTAGCAGTGGACATATATCAGCAGCGTATACCACTGTGACTGCCTGGTCACTGGAATGACTAATGGCCAGGACACTACCACTGGTCTGATGCAGCACAACACAGCAACACTGTGAGGGACTTGTTATTTTTATACGTCAGCAGTGGACATATAGCAGCAGTGTATACCACTGTGACTGCCTGGTCACTGGAATGACTGATGGCCAGGACACTACCACTGGTCTGATGCAGCACAACACAGCAACACTGTGAGGGACTTGTTGTTGTTATTTTTATTATACGTCAGCATTGGACATATAGCAGCAGCGTCTACCACCGTGATTGCCTGATCACTGGAATGACTGATGGCCAGGACACTACCACTGGTCTGATGCAGCACAACACAGCAACACTTTGAGGGACTTGTGGTTGTTGTTGTTATTATTATTTTCTCATACATTCTAGAGGATGCTGGGGTCCATTTCATGACCATGGGCTATAGACGGTTCCGCAGGAGCCATGGGCACTTTAAGACTTTTCAAGGGTGTGAACTGGCTCCTCCCTCTATGCCCCTCCTCCAGACCTCAGTTTTAGAAATGTGCCCAGGCAGACTGGATGCACTCTAGAGGAGCTCTACTGAGTTTCTCTGAAAAGACTTATGTTAGGTTTTTTATTTTCAGGGAGAACTGCTGGCAACAGTTTCCCTGCTTCGTGGGACTGAAGGGGCAGAAGTAGGAACCAACTTCCTAAAGAGTTTCATGGCTCTGCTTCTGGCTGACAGGACACAATTAGCTCCTGAAGGGAACTGAATGCTAGCCGTGCCTAGATGCTCACTCCCGCAGCACGCCGTCACCCCCCTCACAGAGCCAGAAGTCAGAAGACAGGTGACTGTTAGAAGACAGATCTTCAATCAAGAAAGTGACGGCTAAAGGTACCGCATGGCTGGCGGGAGCGCAGCGCGCCATGTTGACCACACATACACAGGCACTGCAGGGTGCAGGGCGCAGGGGAAGGGGGCCCTGGGCAGTAAGAAACCTATGGAAACTGGCATAAATAAGGGGCATAAGTTGCTGAGGCACAGTTCTACCCCCACCAGTATAAAAAATTACCTCATAAAAGCTGAGGAGAAACATGCCATTGAAGAGTGGACATTCCTCCTCAGTCAGCCAGCACACTGCTCAGCGCCATTTTCTCTCTCTCCTCAGGCTGCAGAGACAACGCTGGTCCTCCTCCACTACTGAACAAGTATCAGGGTGCAAAACAGGGGGTGGCACAGTGAATTTGGTGCTATATAATTGTGTGATTAGCATTATAAAAGCGCTGCATGTCAGTGTGCATTTTGTGTTCACAGACATTCTGTTACTGGCGCTGGGTTGTGAACTGGCAAATCCTATCTTTGTCCCTCTGACAGATTTTACTGTAGGTCTGTCCCCTATAAGTCCCGGAGTGTCTGTGGTGTGGTTGTGCATGTGACATGTCTGAGGCATTGAACTCTTCCTCTGTGGGAGACATGTTAGAGACACAGAGGTGTAATATGACACCAAGAGCCTGACTGGGTGAAAGGTTACATGATAGTGTGAATCACTACTGAATCTCATACAGAAAACTGAATATAATCTGTTGAAGATGTGATTTTTATTAGTTCTGCCTTTCATCCACAGGGACCCCTCTGGGTCACATACACATTTGCACAAGTAGTACAAACTGATACCAACACGGACTCTGATTCCTGTGTCGACACTAGTGATTCCAGGGGAATAGGTCCTAAGTTAGCAAAACATGTTTTAGCTATAAAAGAGGTGTTAGAAGTTACAAAGCCCCCTCTTTTACCACAAGGAGAGGGTTTACTTTAGTAAAGAAGTAATGTAATTTTCCCTCCACCTCAGGAGTTGAACAGTCTCTTGGAGGTAGTCTGATTTAACTGGAAAAGAAATTTCAGATTCCCAAAAGGAATTCAGGCAGCTAACCTTTTTTCAAAAGGTGGGAGTCACCCCACATTTTAGAGAGGGCCCTGACAGAAAAGAGAAAAGGTGTTTCTCCCTACGCCTGGAATGGTTTCACTTAAGGAGCTGACAGACCGCAAGTGAGTGAGGTGATCTATTGATGTGGCCAATGGGACACTACTCAGGCCTACCATTGTCTGTGCATGGGTGAGTAGTGCTATTGAAAAGTGGTCAGAAAACTTGTCATTAGACATTGAAACAATAGATGGAGACGAGATACTCCTAACGTTAGGTCATATCAAAGACGCTGCTGCGTATGTCCTAGAAACCATGAAATATATTGGTCTCTTGGGATCAAGAACCGCTACCATGGCAGTATCGGCTCGGAGGGTGTTGTAGTTTTGCCAGTGGATTGCTGATGCAGATTCCAAAAGAAATATGGAGGCACTCCCGTATAAAGGAGAGGCCTTGTTTGGTGATGGGCTGGATGCGGTAGTCTCGGCGGCTACCACAGGTAAGTCGACATTCTTGCCTTCTGCTCCTGCACCAGCAAAAAAGACACATCACTCTCACATGCAGTCCTTTCGGCCCAACAAATACAAAAAGGCCAAAGGTTCCCCCTTCTTTGCAGGTAGGAGAAGGAGAAAAAGAAAGAAGTCCGCAGCGTCTCCAGGATCCCAGGAGCAGAAGTCAACCCCTGCTCCTGCCAAATCTGCAGCATGACACTGGGGCTCCCTAGCGGGAGTCTGCTCGGGTGGGAGCACGTCTGAAACTTTTCAGCAAAATCTGGATCCAATCTGGCCTGGACCCATGGGTCTTACAAATAGTGTCCCATGGGTACAAACTAGAGTTTCAAGACGTCCCCCCATGCCGATTTTTCAAATCGACCTTGCCAGCTTCTCTTCCAGGAAGAGAGGCATTAACAACGGCAATTTAAAAATTATGTCAGGATCAGGTCATTGTCCTGGTACCCTTGTCACAGCAAGGAGAAGGTTTTCATTCAAGCCTCTTCGTAGTTCCGAAGCCGGACGGCTCGGTCAGACCGATTTTAAATCTGAAAAATCTGAATCTCTACCTGAAAAGGTTCAAGTTCGAGATGGAATCCCTGAGGGTAGTGATTTCCAGTCTGGAGGAGGGGGACTTCATGGTGTCAGTAGACATAAAGTATACTTACTTGCATGTTCCCATTTATCCTCCTCACCAAACTTATCTGAGATTCGCAGTACAGGATTGCCATTACCAGTTCCAGATGTTGCCGTTCGGACTCTCCACGGCACCGAGGGTATCCACCAAGGTGATGGCGGAGATGATGGTCCTCCTTCGTCAAATAGGAGTCAATATAATTCCTTATCTGGACGATCTCCTGATAAAAGCGAGATCCAGGGAACAGTTGATGCAGAACATCACACTCTCCCTGTCAATACTCCAACAACACGGTTGGATCATGAATTTTCCAAAGTCGCAGTTGGAACCGACGACAAGATTGTCCTTTTTAGGGATGATTCTGGACACAGAAGTACGGAGAGTATTTCTTCTAGTGGAAAAGGCTCTGGAAATCCAGAATATGGTCAAACAAATATTGAAACCAACAAGCGTATCGATCCATCAATGCATTCGGTTGTTATGGAAAATGGTAGCGGCCTATGAGGCCATACAGTTTGGCCGATTTCATGCCAGAGTATTCCAGTGGGACCTGTTGGACAAGTGGTCTGGATCCCACCTACACATGCACCGGAAAATAATCCTGTCCCCCAAAGCAAGGATTTTGCTCCTGTGGTGGCTACACAGTTCTCAGCTACTAGAGGGACGCAGGTTTGGGATTCACGACTGGGTCCTAATAACCACAGATGCAAGTCTCCGAGGCTGGGGAGCTGTAACACAGGGGGAAAGCTTCCAAGGAAAATGGTCAAGTCAGGAAGCTGGCCTTCACATAAACGTTCTGGAATTGAGAGCCATTTACAACGGCCTTCTACAAGCGGTACATATTCTTAAAGATCATCCTGTGCAGATCCAGTCGAACAATGTAACAGCAGTCGCGTACATAAAGAGGCAAGGCGGAACGAAAAGCAGAGCGGCAATGGCAGAGGTGACAATGATTCTCCTCTGGGCAGAAAGACATGTTAGAGCACTGTCAGCAATTTTCATTCCGGGAGTGGACAACTGGGAAGCAGACTTCCTCAGCAGACACGATCTCCATCCAGGAGAGTGGGGCCTCCACCAACAAGTCTTCGCAGAGGTGACAAGTCTTTGGGGAGTTCCTCAAGTTGACATGATGACATGTCGTCTAAACAAGAAGCTTCAGAGATATTGTTCCAGGCCGAGAGACCCTCAAGCAATAGCAGTGGATGCACTGGTGACCCAGTGGGTGTTTTGGTCGGTATATGTTTTCCCTCCACTTCCACTGATTCCAAAAGTTCTCAAAATAATAAGAAGAACAAGAGTTTGAGCAATTGTCATTGTCCCAGACAGGCCAAGGAGGGCTTGGTTTCCAGATCTTCAGGAGTTGCTCATAGAAGATCCTCGGCCTCTTCCTCCTCGAGAGGACCAACTATGGCAGGGGCCGTGTGTGTATCAAGACTTACCGTGGCTACATTTGACGGCATGGCTGTTGAGAGTCGGATCCTAGCCCCAAAGGGTATTCCCAAGAAAGTCATCCCCACTCTTATTCAGGCCAGGAAAGGAGTAGCGTCTAAACATTACCATCGTATTTGGAGAAAGTATGTGTCTTGGTGTGAATCCAAGAAGGCTCCTACGGAAGAGTTTGAGTTGGGACGTTTTCTCCATTTTCTGCAGGCTGGTGTGGATGCGGGCCTTAGATTGGGATCAATCAAACAGTACCGTAACTAGACATTTTAGCGCTGTGTGCAATAAATTGCATTGGCGCCCCCCCTTCCCTATGTAAAATCGGGCCAGTGGCAGTAGAGTAGGTAGAAAAAAATCACACAGACACCTATCGTCTTATAAATATTCTCATAAATATGTCACAATTGTCCTTTCCTATTTCTTATCACTTTAAATATATATCTTTTGGGAGGTGCTCCAGGAATAAAGATACATGTATCATAAACCCAAAAGAAGGAAGTATTCCTTATAGTGGGCCCACACGGACAACTATGCTCTGTTTCTTATGGTCAAATACCTCTTCAGATAGATGACCACTAATTTTAAAATATAACTGTTATTATTTATATATTAAAAGAAGTTTGCGAAATATAGTGCAAGTGAAAAAACGGCATTGTGAACAAATGAAAGTGAATTAAAATTGCTAAACCACTGTTGTTGCAGTGATGATACACTGTCTCAAGTATCACTGATGTTGTAACTAAATTTGGCTACAAATTCCCACGAATATGTATTCAGATACAATTGTATCATCTGGAATTGTCTGTTAACAGTTACCAAAGCAGTGTCTGTGAATTAAGTTGATTCTGATATTCTTAGGTCTCTTGTAAATTACAATGAATATATGCTCTCACGGTGCTGGCAGTGTGCGCATTACTGCACAGTTTTGCACCACCATATCTTAATAAAATGGGGCCTGAATATCATGAATTGCTGATAACAACACCCCAGATAGTGAGGACTCTCGTCTTTCTGACAATGAATGGCTGATATTATCCATAATTATTAATAAATAGTAATGCTGTAGTCCTAATTGGCACTCCTAGATGTTTGCAGTGTGATTCGTACCCTAGTGTTTAATCGCTAACATTTGGTAACCCCAAACATCAGTTGGAATTTATAAGGATTCTATGATATTTCTAATTGTAGTCACTATGTACTGTAAGTGACCTATCATTACTGATCAAAATATAGATAATTT
Organism: Pseudophryne corroboree; assembly: GCF_028390025.1. Taxonomy (NCBI): domain Eukaryota; kingdom Metazoa; phylum Chordata; class Amphibia; order Anura; family Myobatrachidae; genus Pseudophryne; species Pseudophryne corroboree. Next base: position 706,695,321 of record NC_086446.1, on the reverse strand, counting down.
AACACCCATATATTAACAGTACACTCGGAATGGATACTTAAGACTTTCGTCTCCTTGGTTGGAAATTGCTGTTATTAGTATCCATATAGAGTTAATTCTTCCAATAGTGATGGTACTGTAGTCTTTATTTTGACTGTTATGTACCTGTAATGTAGCTTTATTCTTTAATGTGTATTGTTGTCTCTATAGGGTTAGTTATTCCAATGATAATGGTACTGCAGTTTTATACTGACAATATGACTTTGTTCCTTAATAAAACATATATATGAATAATATCTTCAGTTAAAGCCCTAATTATAGTCTGTTTAAATTTGTGTCTGGGTTAAAGGCCGCTTGTGATAATTATCACTGTGTGGGTGCCGTGATGTTTCTCAATATTGCACCTGTATAGAAGTGATAATGCTCCCAAATAACAATGAATAAAATAACATATAGTACAACCCCATCTATATTGTGTCTTATAGTGCTTATTAATACATGGATCTCTTCATGTGATTGAATGACATTACAGTGGGGCTATTCCTAATCACACTAGTTGGAGCATCTATTCACTGAAACCGCATCCGTCAGTGATGTTATTAATAAGGTGCATCACAGCGCTCCTATTGCGGCCACAGCTCCCGTGTCCTTACCTAACCATCTGGACTGGCCGTGTGCTATGTTAGAATGCCGTGTCCGGCTTAGTTGTGTGAGACCGCGGTCAGTAGCAGCGCGTCTCAGCGCTGACACGCCAGCCGTGGCTCCTGTTCACCGGGGCTCTCACTCGTGATTAACTATCGCTTAAAGGTGCCGTCCCCAGCCTATTAAGTGTGGCTTGTGTTATCAGATTGTTCAATAGCAATACATAAATCACAGCAATATACACAGATAAAATAACATTTAAACAGTGGTTAGCTCATAAAATAACACGTTTGCACGAATGTCATTCAATGCCCCCTGGTACACATAATGGCAGGCATATGCCGCTACCACAGCACCTCCACACCTCTTCCCGTGCACTTCCGCACCCCACCTTCTAAATCCTCTGTGCGCACCTCACTGCCTTCAGTATTGAAGTTGTCAGGCCCCTACAGAACTAGGCGTCTGCTTGGGTTCCTTTGCAGGGCTGTTGGGTGGCGCGACATCCTCCCTGCTCCCGTCCCGTCCGTCCCTCCCTCCTCCCGGCAGCCAGCCAACAGGGAGGGAGATGGTGGCGCGCTGTTCAGAATGATGGACCGGCGCTGCCACCAATTATAATGAGTGCACCGCTTCAACTCCCGAACCGAGTCCCCCTCCCTCATCCTTCTCTCCTCGCACCGGTTGCAGGCAGCTTGTAATGAGTCAGTGTGACTCATTGCAATGCCGCTGGCTTTAGTACACTTGGAACGGGGATGCGGGCATTTGCGCCCTCAGGGAGAATGCGCTGTGTACCAGGCACACCTGGCACACACGTAGTTACGGCCCTGCAATCAAGGTCCAGATTTCAGCCTTATCAGTTTTCTTTCAAAAACAATTAGCTTCTCTTCCAGAAGTTCAGACCTTCGTGAAAGGGGTTTTGCACATCCAGCCTCCATTTGTGCCTCCAGTGGCACCATGGGACCTTAATGTGATGTTGCAGTTCCTTCAATCGAGTTGGTTTGAACCTCTACAGGAGATAGAGTTGAAGTTTCTCACTTGGAAAGTGGTGATGCTTTTATCCTTGGCATCCGCAAGGCGGGTGTCTGAGTTGGCGGCCTTGTCTCACAAGAGCCCTTACCTGATCTTCCATGAAGATAGGACGGAGTTGAGAATTTGCCAACATTTTCTTCTGAAGGTGGTTTCATCTTTCCACATAAACCAACCTATTGTGGTGCCAGTGGCTACTGACACGTTCACTGAGTCAAAGTCTCTAGATGTGGTTAGGGCTTTGAAGATTTATGTCGCTAGAACAGCTTGGATACGGAAAACAGAGGTTCTATTTGTCCTGTATGCTTCCAACAAGATTGGGTGTCATGCTTCCAAGCATACCATTGCACGCTGGATCAGAGGTACGATTCAGCATGCTCATTCTTTGGCTGGTTTGCCGTTGCCGAAGTTGGTGAAGGCCCATTCTACTAGGAAGGTGGGCTCGTCCCGGGCGGCTGCCTGGGGGGGTCTCGGCATTACAACTTTGCCGAGCAGCTACTTGGTCAGGGTCAAACACTTTTGCTAAATTTTATAAGTTTGACACTTTGGCTGATGAGGATCTCAAGTTTGATCAATCGGTGCTGCAGGGTCATCCGCACTCTCCCGCCCGTACTGGAGCTTTGGTATAAACCCCATGGTCATGAAATGGACCCCAGCATCCTCTAGGACGTATGAGAAAACAGGATTTTAATACCTACCGGTAAATCCTTTTCTCCTAGTCCGTAGAGGATGCTGGGCGCCCGACCAGTGCGTACTTTACTTGCAGTTTTGTTCAGTTAGTTACACAAGTTGTGTTACATTTGTTTTCAGCATGTTGCTGTAAATGGTTCTTGCCTGTTGGCGTGTGTTATGTTGAATGCCATGTTGTGCGGCATGGTTGAGGTGTGAGCTGGTATGAGTCTCACCGCTAGTATAAATGTAAAGGCTTTCCTCGAAATGTCTGGAGGAGGGGCATAGAGGGAGGAGCCAGTTCGCACCCTTGAAAAGTCTTAAAGTGCCCATGGCTCCTGCGGAACCATCTATACCCCATGGTCATGAAATGGGCCCCAGCATCATCTACGGACTAGGAGAAAAGGATTTACCGGTAGGTATTAAAAACCTCTTGTTATTATTATTATTATTATTATTATTATAATACTATAGCAGTAGACATATAGCATCAGCGTATTCCACTTTGACTGCCTTGTCATTTGAATGACGGATGGCCAGGACACTACCACTGGTCTTAAGCAGCACAACACAGCAACACTGTGAGGGACTTGTTGTTGTTGTTGTTGTTGTTATTATAATACTGTAGCAGCGGACATATAGCAGCAGCGTATACCACTGTGACTGCCTGGTCACTGGAATGACTGATGGCCAGGACACTACCACTGGTCTGATGCAGCACAACACAGCAACACTTGTTATTATTATTTTCTCATACATCCTAGAGGATGCTGGGGTCCATTGCATGACCATAGGCTATAGATGGTTCCGCAGGGCACTTTAAGACTTTTCAAGGGTGTGAACTGGCTCCTCCCTCTATGCCCCTCCTCCAGACCTCAGTTTTAGAAATGTGCCAAGCAGACTGGATGCACTCTGAAGGAGCTCTACTGAGTTTCTCTGAAAAGACTTATGTTAGGTTTTTTATTTTCAGGGAGAACTGCTGGCAACAGTCTCCCTGCTTCATGGGACTGAGGGGGCAGAAGAAGGAACCAACTTCCTAAAGAGTTTCATGGCTCTGCTTCTGGCTGACAGGACACCATTAGCTCCTGAAGGGAACTGAACGCTAGTGTTATGAACCACAGGTAGTGGTTCATTCCTGTTTTCCGTATTTTATGTTTATAGTTGTCTTGCAGGAAAGGATTTCCCATTGCTCTGGTTTAAGAAGACTCTTGTTTGCTGCAAGTGGTGAGTCTGTGTAATTGCAGCTTGTTCCCATGTGTTCAGCCTCACCTGTCTGTTAATTACACCTCTCATTTGTGCAGCAGGGCAGCTGCACGACATAATTAATTAGGACTCTCTGTTATATTCTGGCTCAGTGCAATACACAGATGCTGGTGACAGTTCTTGAGTTCTGAGCTAGTTCCTGCCAGTTCCTGAGCTCCTGTCTAGCAGTGTCTGTCTAGCTGCTTCCAGTGTCGGTTCCTGTGTCGGTTCCAGTGTCGGATCCAGTGTCGGATCCAGTGTCCTGCCGTGAAGCGTTCCTGTCCAGAAGTCCTGTGGCTTTGTCTGTTCCTGGTCGAGTATCTGGCTTCTTGGTGTCCACCGGTCTGTCGTTCGGGATTCTGCCTGTCCTCCGGTTCTGAGAGCCTGTGTCGGCTACATTGGGGGTTCCTGTCCGTTTGCCAGTATTTGTACCGGTTCCGTGAGTAGCGGCTTAGCCGCGTCCGTCGGCCTGGGCCGCTGTATTCCTTGGTTATATCTGTCACTGGTGTTTTGCAGAGGGTTCTGCATATGCTGTCACCGCCGGTACACAACAGTATTGTGCCGGCGTGTGCACAGCATTTCCTTTGTTGTTCTTTTCCTTTGGCGACGTGTTAGTAGCCCCTAGCCTTCTGTTTGCTTTAGTTAGAGGTCCCCTTGTTATTATCCTGTCTCGGTTCACGCCTTGTCTCACTCTAAGACCTGGGGGCATCGGAGTTGGGCAGACCTAATCCGCCCTTCAAACGCGGCTGCCGTGGGCCCAAGAAACCATAGTCACGCAGGCATGAACTGACCACACGGGTGAAACAATGGAGGTAGGCTGCTAGGGGCTATTTCCAAACTACACCTTATTTCAGCATCATGTTCTGGTGCTCTGGACTCACTACGCAACATCTCCCTTTTTCTGAGCACCAGGAACCTAACATTATCACCAGCCATACAACAAAAAAGAAACAAAGCTAAATAGTAGTTTTTTCTTTTTTGGTCCAGTGTCTTGTCTAGAATCCAGTCCTGTCTAGAATTCAGTGTGCAGAATCCAGTCCGGTGTTTAGAATCCAGTCCAGTCTAGAATTCGGTGTGCAGAATCCAGTCCGGTGTGCAGAATCCAGTCTTGTCTAGTTTAAAAAAAAAAAAAAAAGTCCAGTCCTGTCTAGTCTTGTCTTGTCTAGTCTAGTTTAGTCTTGTCTTGTCTAGTTTAAAATCCTCCTATGCCAACTATGCAAGCCCTGCAGGCGTCTCTCTCAGCCCTGAACTCTGCTTTCAGTGCTCTGAAACCTGAGCGACTGGAAGTTTTGCAGCAATCCTTAAAGCAACTGCAAAACCTTCTGACTAAAATTTTGCTTATCTTGCCAGAAGTCATTGAGAGTTCATCTATCTCTAAAGATACTCTTGCTCACAATATGGTGACAAGAGAAGCCTCAGGTTCAGTTGGAGAGAAAAAGTTTAAAAGTTTTCTGCGGCCCAGGCTCTCAGAAGAGGAGCGTCTGCGTCGCAGAAACTTAGATTTATGCCTATATTGTGGGGGTTTAGGCCACTATCTGTAGACCTGTGAGTTGCACAAGCCAAAGTGTGGTGACAAGTCCTGCCCTTTGGCCAAGTTGAGTCAGGATACAAGACCTACTCCTGTCTCTACTGTGGCAGAGGTACTTGTCACACAACCCACACTAAAAAGCACTCTGTCCTATAATTGGGGTCCTTGGGCTAGGGAGCCCCATTATAGATTCAGGAACCAAAGGAGAATGTTTCTCTCCTCTCTTGATTTTCCTGTGGAAGCAGAGTTGCAAACCCCTGGAGTGGTGCCTGATGCCCAGGGTCCTGGAGCGGTGCCCGATGCCCAGGGTCCTGGAGCGGTACCCAATGCCCAGAGTCCTGGAGCGGTACCCGATGCCCAGAGTCCTGGAGCGGTACCCGATGCCCAGAGTCCTGGAGCGGTACCCGATGCCGAGAGTCCTGGAGCGGTACCCGATGCCCAGAGTCCTGGAGCGGTACCCGATGCCCAGAGTCCTGGAGCGGTACCCGATGCCCAGAGTCCTGGAGCGGTACCCGATTCCCAGAGTCCTGGAGCAGTACCCGATGCCCAGAGTCCTGGAGCGGTACCCGATGCTCTGGGTCATAGAGGGACATCGAATATTATAGCTCAGGTGTCAATACCAGAAGGGGTCTCAGGAGCTGTTACCCCAGGTAGGGACTTGAAAAGCGCAACTCCAGAGAAGGTGTCTAAAACCATAGTTCTAAAAGGGAACTCGAGAAGCAAAACCCCAGAAGGGATCTTTGAAGTAATATCCCCAAGTGGGGTCTCGAGAGACACAGCCCCAGAGAAGGGTCTAGAAGTTGCTTCCCCAGGAAAGGACTCAAGAGGCATAGCGTTAGTGGAGGTTCTGAAGGTTATAGCTTCAGCAAAAGTCCCGGAAGTTATAGTCCCGGGAGAAGTTTCGATAATTATCGACTCAGAGAGGGAGGCTGACGGACCGGTCCCAGAGAGGGAGGCTGTCGGCCCGGTCCCAGCGGGGTTCCCAAAGGCCACTGCCCCAGCGGTGTTCCCGAAGGCCACTGCCCCAGCGGGGTTCCCGAAGTCCACTGCCCCAGCAGGGTTCCCGAAGGCCACTGCCCCAGCGGGGTTCCCGAAGGCCACTGCCCTGGGTGGGGTTCAGAAAGTCACTGCCCCGGGTGGGGTTCAGAAAGTCACTGCCCCGGGTGGGGTTCAGAAAGTCACTACCCCGGGTGGGGTTCCGAGGGCCACTGCCCCAGGTGGGGTTCAGAAAGTCACTGCCCCAGGTGTGGTTCAGAAAGTCACTGCCCCAGGTGGGGTTCAGAAGAAAGTCTCAGCATCGAGTAAGGTCAGTAGTGACCAGGTTCTAGCAAAGCACTCTAGTCAGTCAGATGGGAAGGAAGCAGATCCTGACTCTGTTGATATCTCAACATCTATAATCTTTGATGGGGACTTAGTCCAATTTCTGGCGCTTTACAAACACTATTACATCATTATGTCGTCTAGACCATTTCTGGGCATCACTTCAGAGAACCTTGTGCTCTATCTGATATATTCCTTTAGAGGGGAGACTTTTGAGTGGGCATCCAATTTAATGAAAACTGAAGATCCCATTCTTCAGGATCCCATAGCATTCAGTGATGCAGTTATTAAGAGATATGGTTCCAAAGAAATTGGTTCAGGTTCCTCTAGGTCACCCGTCTTATCTGCTGAGAGTTCACCGTATACTGTAAACTCGGCACAAGAGTCTCAGACCATTTTTTTGACTGCAGGATGTGCTTTTCTGTCTTCTTCTAATAGTTGTACTTTGCCTGAAAGTTTAGCTCCCAAGGTTAAGAAACCAATCTCTGATTTAAACCCAGCCTTGCTGGGAGGTACTATCAGTTCAGACAATGTTTGGGGAATTACCTTGGTCAGACCTCAAGAACTTTGTAAAAATAATAATAAGAAGAAAAATAAATAATTATTGACTCTTGCCTGGTTATAAAAAAAATATATATATTTTTTTTTCCTTGTCTTGTGTCCAGTGGCCACTGTCAAGGGGGGGGGGGGCACTGTTACAAGCTGTTGCCACAGCTTGTTTCTGTTTTCTCGCCTGTTAGACCAGTGTGTCAGGTTTTTTTTTGTATCCCTTGTTTTGGAAAGTCTGAATTTTGGGGTCCGTTGACCCCTCCTCAAGGGGGGAGTACTGTTATAAGCCACGGCTGTGGCTCATTCCTGTTTTGCATGTTTGTTATGTATTTTATGTTATACTTCTGTTTATGTTCCCCGTGGGTGTCATGGGGTGTTCGGAGCTCATCCTTAAGGAGAGGGTACTGTTATGAACCACAGGTAGTGGTTCATTCCTGTTTTCCGTATTTTATGTTTATAGTTGTCTTGCAGGCCAGGATTTCCCGTTGCTTTTGTTTAATAAGACTCTTGTTTGCTGCCGGTGGTGAGTCTGTGTAATTGCAGCTTGTTCCCATGTGTTCAGCCTCACCTGTCTGTTAATTGCACCTCTCAGTTGTGCAGCAGGGCAGCTGCACGACATACTTAATTAGGACTCTCTGTTATATTCTGGCTCAGTGCAATACACAGATGCTGGTGATAGTTCTTGAGTTCTGAGCTAGTTCCTGCCAGTTCCTGAGCTCCTGTCTAGCAGTGTCTATCAAGCTGCTTCCTGTGTCGGTTCCTGTGTCGGATCCAGTGTCGGTTCCAGTGTCCTGCCGTGAAGCGTTCCTGTCCAGAAGTCCTGTGGCTTTGTCTGTTCCTGGTCGAGTATCTGGCTTCTTGGTGTCCACCGGTCTGTCATTCGGGATTCTGCCTGTCCTCCGGTTCTGAGAGCCTGTGTCGGCTACATTGGGGGTTCCTGTCCGTTTGCCAGTATTTGTACCGGTTCCATGAGTAGCGGCTTTGCAGCGTCCATTGGCCTAGGCCGCTGTATTCCTTGGTTATATCTGTCACTGGTGTTTTGCAGAGGGTTCTGCATATGCTGTCACCGCTGGTACACAACAGTATTGTGCCGGCGTGTGGACAGCATTTCCTTTGTTGTTCTTTTCCTTTGGCGGCGTGCCGCACATATACTTAGTTTTAGGGTTGTTAGTAGCCCCAAGCCTTCTGTTTGCTTTAGTTAGAGGTCCCCCTTGTTATTATCCTGTCTCGGTTCACGCCTTGTCTCACTCTAAGACCTGGGGGCATCGGAGTTGGGCAGACCTAATCCGCCCTTCAAACGCGGCTGCCGTGGGCCCAAGAAACCATAGTCACGCAGGCGTGAACTGACCACACGGGTGAAACAATGGAGGTAGGCTGCTAGGGGCTATTTCCAAACCACACCTTATTTCAGCGTCACGTTCTGGTGCTCTGGACTACGCAACATCTCTCTTGTTCTGAGCACCAGGAACCTAACAGATAGCCGTGCCTAGATGCTCACTCCCACAGCACGCCGTCACCCCCCTCACAGAGCCAGAAGTCAGAAGACAGGTGAGTGTTAGAAGGCAGATCTTCAATCAAGAAATTGACGGCTAAAGGTACTGCATGGCTGGCGGGAGCGCAGCGCGCCATGTTGCCCACACATACACAGGCACTGCAGTTATCCCGGGCTCGTACCTTGTATATCGGTCCGGTTGAAGATCCCCTGTAATCCCTTGCACATAGGGCAATACAAGGATTTCCACCAGCCCTAGGGAATACACGGGTAATTACCCTGCATCTTCAACCGGACCGATATACAAGGTACGAGCCTGGGATAATTGATTCCACACAAATTCCTCTATTTATTTACTGTGGGCCCCTACAGGACTTCACCTGGGATGCTCGGTGACGTCAACCCCCAGGAGAGGTAATATCATATTTATCCATCATATATTTGACTGCCGGGCTCCTATCCGTTTATAGTATTGGAAAAGTGGCTGCTGTATGTACACATGAATAAGTTTATTCTCTTAGCCAACTGAGTGAATAATCCTTGGAGACATAAACTGTAACTATTTAGTTACAATTGCTGCTACAAAGTATCATCATTATATTCTGAATGAGGTGAACATTAATTCCTTTTGATACTGTGTGCCTATAGATTGGTGTGTTTAGTATAGACATTTTTTGTTTTTTTAATACAATGTTTATTCATTGTTGATATACTGAATATAACAATAAAATATTTTTATATTAATTATTCTTGTCAACTCTCCATACATATTTCTTACCCGTCTGCAGTACCCCAAGCACAGCCGTTTCTCCTTTGTCCATATTTGTTCCTTAAAGGCACACGCACAGTGCCTTTCCGGCAGCTCTCAGGTGCTACTGCACATTGGTAAATTAATTACTCAGGCGCTTTGGAAGTTTTTTTAGTAGTTTAGTCTTTGTTTTGTGTTTTTCTACTAGCTGCCTTCATCTATACCTCCAGTGTGAGATATTTTATTAGTAATTTTTAAATCATCTTTTTACCATGGCTAATTTTATGTGTTTGTCTGAAAGGGTCAAAAGAAGACAGCAATATGAGGCTACCCTGATTGAGAATTCTGAGACCATAGCACCACCAGTAATGTATAATGATAAAGAGAAAGAGTTTAATATGCTCTTCTATAGACTTGAAGACCAAATGAAAACCGAAACCCGCCACTGGTGGGATATGGTTACCCTACAAAAATATGTTAAAACTAAAAAAATCCCAAGGGGACTCAGAATTCTCAAAACATTGTCATTTATTGATGATCCATCATTAAGGGAGAAATGGGATGCATTGCTGGATGCCTGCTCCTTCTCTCTAATGGAATTACTCATTAAATATCGTAGTGATAAGACAGCACAGTTGGCACAGGAGATTGAGGATACAAAGAAACTCTTAAGTAGTTTCTCCGAGCACCCTCAGTTTAAACATAACGACTTAAAATGAAATCATAAATTGGAGCTCTATGAAAGGGAGATTATAGACGGTAAGAATAGGAAATTTGATAGAGACACTAATGATTATAATCGGAACTTAGTCCGGACATATAATAAAAAACAATTTATATCCAACAGACAACGTAGCACTTCAAATTGGAGATTAAGAAATACTGCTCAACAGAGAAATAAATCCAATGATACCAGGAGTCAGAGATATGGGACGTTGGGCCATAGACCAATATCCCCTTATATTAAGAAATCTGACAAGAAAAATTATTCGCCTCAGATGGATATTAACCCATACGAGGACATGTCAGTGAGACCTAAAAATTCTGGTTTGAGAAATACATATGTACCGCAATCTACCTCTAAGACAGTTACATCGAGTTTTTTAGAGAGGGGTCGGAGGAAACACAAAACTCCGCCACCATAACATCATACACAAAATCGATACGAACCCCTCCGAGTAGACACCCCGAAAAGGGGAAGGGAAAACAGCACAGAGGATGCAGAGGAGGACGGAGAGTACATGGGAAAAAAACGAGACTTAAGACCATAGAGAATAATATTCATAATTTATCCTCAGTTCAATTAGAAATGGATGATATTAAATTATTAAATAAAGGCCTTAAATTCGCTCCCTCTAAGCCCCCGGAATTCTTTAACCTCTTTGTTTAACTCAATCGGTACATACGTACCTTGGCACGAAAAAGGTATTTTGCCTCTAAAAAATTAGTCTAGCAAAAAATAGAAGGTTCACCCATAGTCTTGGACGACGGAGACAAGAGCAGTCTGGATGTGTTGGAGTCATTGTTAGTAGAGAGCAGCCCCTTGGAAAATACTATTCCAATTTATAATATAGTTAAGACAGTTGAACATCGCTTACCGTTTAAAAATAGTTCTCAATTCTTTCCTTTACACCATAGAAGTCCACCAATAGAGATTTTTTACAAAAAAACCTTGGAGGAATTCAACTCTTTGTGTCAGAAAGAATGTAAAATATCCAAATATAAACATAACTTGTCGATTAGAGAGAAAGCCTCTCTACGTAAAGTTACCGATAATCCCTCCCTTGTCATTAAGCCAGCTGACAAGGGAGGAGGAATCGTAATACAGGACACAGACGATTATTTATCTGAGGCCTATAGACAGCTTAGTAATAGAGATACATATATCTTATTATTAACTGATCCTTCTAATGATTTTCATAAGTCTCTTACTGAATTGGTTTGAAGTGCCTTTGAGGGAGGGACTATATCTAAGGAAGAGATTAAATATCTTATACCTAGTCATCCCATCACTCCCACGTATTATCATTTACCAAAAATTCACAATTCCCTCACTGCACCCCCAGGTAGACCTATAATTTCTGGTGTTGTGTCCCTCACATTCAATTTGTCACACTTTGTAGATTATTTTTTACAGCCTCTAGCTTCTAGTCTTCCCTCACATATTAAAGACACCACAGCTTTTTTGAATTCCATCTCAGATATAAAATGGAAGGAAACCTATTTTTATGACCTGCGATGTGCAGGCGTCATACTCAAATATTCCTCACAATAAAGGTATTGCTGTTGTTGCTCAGCATCTTGCAGACTCTAATACTTTATCTAAAGATCTACAAGAATTCATTCTGGTTTCCATTAAATTTATTTTGTCACACAATTATTTTTTATTTAATCACCAATTTTATTTACAGACACTTGGGACGGCCATGGGGATGAGGTTCGCGCCCAGCTTCGCTAACCTATACATGGGAGCGTTCGAGGATGCACATGTGTGGGGGCGGAGCTTGGGCGCGGACCTTGTCTACTATGGCCGTTATATAGATGACTTGTTTTTTATCCTTGATGGAGATATTAATTTGGCTTCAGATCTCACTGTCTCTTTAAATAATAATGACTTCAATTTATTATTTTCAAGCACGGTAGATAAATCTTCCATCTCTTTCCTTGATATTTCCCTCACCATAATAGATGGGGTTATTTCGACCAAGACTTTCAGAAAAGAAGTAGATAAATATAATTTCTTGCATTATGATAGTTCTCATTATTAACCTTGGATCAGAAACATTCCCTATGGTCAACTACGACGTATTAGACGAAATTGCAGTGAATACCATAATTACACTGCACAAGCTGATGAATTATCGTTATCTCTTGACAATAAGGGCTTTCCTTCCAGGCTGATTCAATCGGCACATGCACGTGTTGCATCAGCTTGATAGGAAAGATCTCTTAGAATATAGACCAAAGAATCATAAATTTGAACGAGATCAACCACAATTTTTTTCGAAGTATAACAACTCCTCCGGTCAAATAAGGAAAATTATATCTGCTAATTTCCGTATATTACTCACTGATCAGATTCTTAGAACAGAAATTGGGGAGAAGCCGGCAGTTATATTCAAACGGTCTACCAATTTGCAACAACATCTCTCTCCCAGTATCTTTATCGATAGAAGAACTCAGGCACAATCGAGTACTGTCAGTAATCCTTCACTATGGTTGACGAAAACAAGAGGTTGCTTCAAGTGCGGTGCCAACCAATGTTTAACTTGTTCTTATATACAGAATAAAGCTAAATCTTTTTTTTTCATCAGATAACATATGCTTTACTATTGACTCTTTTATCAGTTGTAATAGCATATTTGTTATATATATACTGATTTGTAGCTGTAAATTAATTTACGTGGGGCGCACTACACGCAAACTTAAAATCTGTTTTTTGGAACATAGGCGCAATATTCTTAAGGGCTGCTCTCTACACAGTGTTTCCAGACATTTTGCGGAGTTTCATGAAAAAAATCCGCAGGATATTCACCTTTTAGGGATTGAAATTATTCCATCCACCCCGAGGGGAGGCGATAGATATAGGAAACTGTGTCAAAGGGAGAATTATTGGATTCATAAATTGAGAACCCTCGTTCCTGAGGGACTAAATGAGATAATTGAATTTGACCACTAATACCATAAAAGGCATAGTCCTATATTTATAATCATATCATCAATTCCTATATTCATACCAACTAAATTTATTATTTTGCTATGATTTCTATATGTCCCGCACTTTATGTAAATTTTTCTTAGTGCAATATCCTATTTTAGTATGTCTATGATTTTTTTTTTTTTTTACATGGGAATAGATGCTATCTTTTTAGATTGCGGTTCACGTGGGGATTTGGTCTATGGCCCCACTTTTCTCATGTCTCTCTCTCCCTTCTTTTACCGTTGTCTCTTTTCAACGGAATTATTTTATAGTATATGAAATTTAGTTCTATGGAGTGCTCTGACAATTGATTCTATATAGTAATCAATTTAATTTAATAGGTCTACAATTTATGGGAAGTAATAGTAAAATTAGGCTAATGTTATTAGTCAAGAGAAATTTAATACATAACTAATAGAAATTTAATACATAATCTATAAAATTAAGTAATAAGAGTTAAATTGATTGGGGTAATCTGACTACCATTAATTAATCTTACATATTTATAATCTACTTAAATCCAAAACAACACCAGATGATTGTTACCAAGAAACCGGTAACAATACAAATGATCTAAAGGTAAATAAATGTCTAAACATCTATATTCCTTTTATTTAAGGATGCTATTCTCCCTCTATAAAGTCTGACTTGCTGTTAATTATCATGCTAAGTCTGACTTGTCCTATCCCATATAACCTGTGCCACTGCAACCCGGTTTTGCTCTCATTTGATTTTTAACATTTATTAAGGTCCGTTTTCCTCTTTCCTACATATGACACAATGTGTCGGCTTAGATGTACTTAATAATATGCCTATTGGAATGGAGGTATATCTATATACAGTATTTATATCATTGATATTAAATTATGGAGAGTTGACTAATTCTGTTTTTTAGTTAGAATTTATGAGCTGCACCTGGCCGCACTTCTATTACTGGTATATATTGGGCAAACACAGTGGAGGAGGTATTCCTTTGAAAAAGTCACGTTAACCGCGACGAAACGCGTTAGCCTCCTCCTCTTTTGTTTCTGATCATCCATCTAAATGGCACTGTTATCTCCAGGGATCCATTCCTTATCACAGCGGAGGACTTCTCTACTCACACGGCAGCCTTATTGTGGTCATCATACGGTGCTAGTTAACACAACGGCTATCACTGGCTACGGGCAGCACTTCGATCCCCAGCACCACTGCACTGACGGCTTCGGCCGGCGCCACAGCACAGCATACCGCCCGCAAGTAGCGGTTACAGTGGCAAGTCAACCTGGTGTCCTGGATCTGTAATCCCTTGCACATAGGGCAATACAAGGATTTCCACCAGCCCTAGGGAATACACGGGTAATTACCCTGCAACTTCAACCGGACCGATATACAAGGTACAAGCCTGGGATAATTAATTCCACACAAATTCCTCTATTTATTTACTGTGGGCCCCTACAGGACTTCACCGGGGACACTCGGTGACATCAACCCCCAGGAGAGGTAATATCATATTTTATCCATCATATATTTGACTGCCGGGCTCCTATCCGTTTATAGTATTGGAAAAGTGGCTGCTGTATGTACACATGAATACGTTTATTCTCTTAGCCAACTGAGTGAATAATCCTTGGAGACATAAACTGTAACTATTTAGTTACAATTGCTGCTACAAAGTATCATCATTATATTCTGAATGAGGTGAACATTAATTCCTTTTGATACTGTGTGCCTATAGATTGGTGTGTTTAGTATAGACATTTTAATGTTTTTAATACAATGTTTATTCATTGTTGATATATTGAATATAACAATAAAATATTTTTATATGAATTATTCTTGTCAACTCTCCATACATATTTCTTACCCATCTGCAGTACCCCAAGCGCAGCCGTTTCTCCTTTGTTCATATTTGTTCCTTAAAGGCACACGCACAGTGCCTTTCCAGCAGCGCTCAGGTGCTAATGCACATTGGTAAATTAATTACTTAGGCGCTTTGGCAGTTTTTTAGTGGTTAAGTCGACATTCTTGCCTTTTGCTCCTGCACCAGCAAAAAAGACACATCACTCTCACATGCAGTCCTTTCGGCCCAACAAATACAAAAAGGCCAAATGTTCCCCCTTCTTTGCAGGTAGGGGAAGGGGGAAAAGAAAGAAGTCCGCAGCGTCTCCAGGATCCCAGGAGCAGAAGTCAACCCCTGCTCCTGCCAAATCTGCAGCATGACACTGGGGCTCCCTTGCGGGAGTCCGCTCGGGTGGAAGCACGTCTGAAACTTTTCAGCCAAATCTGGATCCAATCTGGCCTGTACCCATGGGTCTTACAAATAGTGTCCCATGGGTACAAACTAGAGTTTCAAGACGTCCCCCCATGCCGATTTTTCAAATCGACCTTGCCAGCTTCTCTTCCAGGAAGAGAGGCATTAACAACGGCAATTGAAAAATTATGTCAGGATCAGGTCATTGTCCTGGTACCCTTGTCACAGCAAGGAGAAGGTTTTTATTCAAGCCTCTTCGTAGTTCCGAAGCCGGACGGCTCGGTCAGACCGATTTTAAATCTGAAAAATCTGAATCTCTACCTGAAAAGGTTCAAGTTCAAGATGGAATCCCTGAGGGTAGTGATTTCCAGTCTGGAGGAGGGGGACTTCATGGTGTCAGTAGACATAAAGTATGCTTACTTGCATGTTCCCATTTATCCTCCTCACCAAGCTTATCTGAGATTCGCAGTACAGGATAGCTATTACCAGTTCCAGATGTTGCCGTTCGGACTCTCCATGGCACCGAGGATATTCGCCAAGTTGATGGCGGAGATGATGGTCCTCCTTCATCAAATAGGAGTCAATAGAATTCCTTATCTGGACGATCTCCTGATAAAAGCGAGATCCAGGGAACAGTTGATGCAGAACATCGCACTCTCCCTGTCAATACTCCAACAACAAGGTTGGATCATGAATTTTCCAAAGTCGCAGTTGGAACCGACGACAAGATTGTCCTTTTTAGGGATGATTCTGGACACAGAAGTACGGAGAGTATTTCTTCCAGTGAAAAAGGCTCTGGAAATCCAGAATATGGTCAAACAAATATTGAAACCAACAAGAGTGTCGATCCATCAGTGCATTCGGTTGTTGAGGAAAATGGTAGCGGCCTACGAGGCCATACAGTTTGGCCGATTTCATGCCAGAGTGGGACCTGTTGGACCAGTGGGACCTGTTGGACAAGTGGTCTGGATTCCACCTACACATGCACCGGAAAATAATCCTGTCCCCCAAAGCCAGGATTTTGCTCCTGTGGTGGCTACACAGTTCTCAGCTACTAGAGGGATGCAGGTTTGGGATTCACGACTGGGTCCTAATAACCACAGATGCAAGTCTCCGAGGCTGGGGAGCTGTAACACAGGGGGAAAGCTTCCAAGGAAAATGGTCAAGTCAGGAAGCCTGCCTTCACATAAACGTTCTGGAATTGAGAGCAATTTTCAACGGCCTTCTACAAGCGGTACATCTTCTTCAAGATCATCCTGTGCAGATCCAGTCGGACAATGTAACAGCAGTCGCGTACATAAACAGGCAAGGCGGAACGAAAAGCAGAGCGGCAATGGCAGAGGTGACAAGGATTCTCCTCTGGGCAGAAAGACATGTTAGAGCTCTGTCAGCAATTTTCATTCCGGGAGTGGACAACTGGGAAGCAGACTTCCTTAGCAGACACGATCTCCATCCAGGAGAGTGGGGCCTCCACCAACAAGTCTTCGCAGAGGTGACAAGTCTTTGGGGAGTTCCTCAAGTTGACATGATGACATGTCGTCTAAACAAGAAGCTTCAGAGATATTGTTCCAGGTCGAGAGACCCTCAAGCAATAGCAGTGGATGCACTGGTGACCCAGTGGGTGTTTCGGTCTGTATATGTTTTCCCTCCACTTCCACTGATTCCAAAAGTTCTAAAAATAATAAGAAGAACAAGAGTTTGAGCAATTGTCATTGTCCCAGACTGGCCAAGGAGGGCTTGGTTTCCAGATCTTCAGGAGTTGCTCATAGAAGATCCTCTGCCTCTTCCTCCTCGAGAGGACCTACTATGGCAGGGGCCGTGTGTGTATCAAGACTTACCGTGGCTACATTTGACGGCATGGCTGTTGAGAGTCGGATCCTAGCCCGAAAGGGTATTCCCAAGGAAGGCATCCCCACTCTTATTCAGGCCAGGAAAGGAGTAGCGTCTAAACATTACCATCGTATTTGGAGATAGTATGTGTCTTGGTGTGAATCCAAGAAGGCTCCTATGGAAGAGTTTGAGTTGGAACGTTTTCTCCATTTTCTGCAGGCTCGTGTGGATGCGGGCCTTAGATTGGGGTCAATCAAGGTCCAGATTTCGGCCTTATCAGTTTTCTTTCAAAAACAATTAGCTTCTCTTCCAGAAGTTCAGACCTTCGTGAAAGGGATTTTGCACATCCAGCCTCCATTTGTGCCTCCAGTGGCACCATGGGACCTTAATGTGATGTTGCAGTTCCTTCAATCGAGTTGGTTTGAACCTCTATAGGAGATAGAGTTGAAGTTTCTCACTTCGAAAGTGGTGATGCTTTTAGCCTTGGCATCCGCAAGGCGAGTGTCTGAGTTGGGGGCCTTGTCTCACAAGAGCCCTTACCTGATCTTCCATGAAGATAGGGCGGAGTTGAGAATTCGCCAACATTTTCTTCCGAAGGTGGTTTCATCTTTCCACATAAACCAACCTATTGTGGTGCCAGTGGCTACTGACACGTTCACTGAGTCAAAGTCTCTAGATGTTGTTAGGGCTTTGAAGATTTATGTCGCTAGAACAGCTTGTATACAGAAAACAGAGGCTCTTTATGTCCTGTATGCTTCCAACAAGATTGGGTGTCATGCTTCCAAGCATACCATTGCACGCTGGATCAGAGGTACGATTCAGCACGCTCATTCTTTGGCTGGTTTGCCGTTGCCGAAGTCGGTGAAGGCTCATTCTACTGGGAAGGTGGGCTCGTCCCGGGCGGCTGTCCGGGGGGGTCTCGGCATCACAACTTTGCCGAGCAGCTACTTGGTCACGGTCAAACACTTTTGCTAAATTTTATAAGTTTGACACTTTGGCCGATGAGGACCTCAAGTTTGATCAATCGGTGCTGCAGGGTCATCCGCACTCTCCCGCCCGTACTGGAGCTTTGGTATAAACCCCATGGTCATGAAATGGACCCCAGCATCCTCTAGGACGTATGAGAAAACAGGATTTTAATACCTACCGGTAAATCCTTTTCTCCTAGTCTGTAGAGGATGCTCGGCGCCCGACCATTGCGTCCTTTACTTGCGGTTTTGTTCAGTTAGTTACACAAGTTGTGTTACATTTGTTTTCAGCATGTTGCTGTAAATGGTTCATGCCTGTTGGCATGTATTATGTTGAATGCCATGTTGTGCGGCATGGTTGAGGTGTGAGCTGGTATGATTCTCACCGCTAGTATAAATGTAAATCCTTTCCTCGAAATGTCCGTCTCCCTGGGCACAGTTCCTATAACTGAGGTCTGGAGGAGAGGCATAGAGGGAGGAGCCAGTTTGCACTCTTGACAAGTCTTAAAGTGCCCATGGCTCCTGCGGAACCATCTATACCCCATGGTCATGGAATGGGCCCCAACATCCTCTACGGACTAGGAGAAAAGGATTTACCGGTATGTATTAAAATCCTGTTATTATTATTATTATTATTATTATTATAATACTGTAGCAGTAGACATATAGCAGCAGCATATACCACTTTGACTGCCTTGTCACTGGAATGACGGATGGCCAGGTCACTACCACTGGTCTAAAGCAGCACAACACAGCAACACTGTGAGGGACTTGTTGTTGTTGTTATTATTATTATAATACTGTAGCAGTGGACATATAACAGCAGCGTATACCACTGTGACTGCCTGGTCACTGGAATGACTGATGGCCAGGACACTACCACTGGTCTGATGCAGCACAACACAGCAACACTGTGAGGGACTTGTGGTTGTTATTATTATTATTATTATTATTATTATACTGTAGCAGTGGACATATAGCAGCAGCGTATACCACGGTGACTGCCTGGTCACTGGAATGACTGATGGCCAGGACACTACCACTAGTCTGATGCAGCACAACACAGCAACACTGTGAGGGACTTGTTGTTATTATTATTATTATTATTATACGTCAGCAGTGGACATATTGCAGCAGCGTATACCACTGTGACTGCTTGGTCACTGGAATGACTGATGGCCAGGACACTACCACTGAAAGGGTCTTATACAGCTACACTGGATATATGGCAGCAGAGGACACCACCACTGTGACTGGTCACTGGACTGATGCTGCACAAGACACTACCCCTGGTCTGATGCATGAGAAAACAGCAAAAATGCAAGGGACTTATACAGCAGCCAGCAGCACTGGGGACATATAGCAGCAGAGGACACCAACACTGCGACTGGCTGGACTGATGCAGCACAATACATTGATTACACTGGACTGGACTGAGCAGCACAAAACAGCAAAAGACTCGCCACCCCACTTTCCCGCCCCCACACAGACACTGTGGACGGAACCACGTCCTCTCACTACACTTTCCGAGACTGGAGTGAAAATGTCCATGACGAGCGGCTCCTTATATGGAGTTCAAATCCCGTGAGAATCCGACAGCGGGATGATGACGTTTTGCCTCTTTCGGGTTTCCGAGTCAGGCATGAAAACCCGAGCCAGGCTCGGAACTGGGTTCAGAGCATGAAGTTCGGTACGGTTCGGTTCTCTGAGACCTGAACCCGCTCATCTCTAGTAAAAATCGGAACTGTCAGGATAGTACTGCACATCCCTGTCCATCCCAGTCCAAGGGGTGTCCAGTCTGTGAGGGTGTATGTGTCATCAGTAACCAGGAAGACAGGGAGACAGGGAGAGAGATTACAGCTTACCATATCCCTTTCTCCATGCCGGCCCCTTTCCAGGCTCCACACCAAGATAGCTTGGTAATGATGTTGGACCATTATAACCTCTGGTGCATGCCAATGCTCTTTAACCTATTCCAGATCTGCGCTTATAACTCTGATTAGGTCAAGGGACTTTAGCTTCCCCGGGTCGTTGACCTCTAGATGCAGCACTATCACCTCTGGGCAGCCGGCTGCTTTTTCTGCGAACAATAAAGCCCCCTTAGATCATGCCACCTCATCCCCCTCCGCCAGAACCAAGATACTTTCCCATCACTGTTTGCCAGTGTCAGCTGTCTCCTGTATGGCCTGTACAACCCTGTGTGCTGCCCAATGAATGTAGGAATGACCGACAATACATCTTCCTCACCATTTTGCTCCCTATGGAATGGGGGGAGCAAGAGATAATTAATTAGATGCCGTACCTTCAATGAGAGGTCTGATGTAAGATTTGTAACTATTAGACCTACATCTGCCTAAAGCATTAATATCCTCCACCGAGCATCCTTCTCTAGCTGCTGGTGTTGCTGCGCCCAGAGCCTGCGCAAGCCACTCAGCAAAGGGATGCAGTGCAGGGAGGAGACAGGCTGGAGAGGCACTCTCCCTGCACTGCATCCCTGTGCTGAGCTGATGTCCCCCTGCTGCTGTTGCTGCCGGCTGCTGCTGCACCTGTCACACTCTGACAGGCAGCGGCGCTGGCAGCATGAAGCCTCCTCTCCCCTGTGTCAGTGCAGTGTGCGGACCTAAAAGAGGGCAGAGTTACAAGGAACTGGGGGGGGGGGGGTGGAGCTACACGGCACCAGGCTGAACGGGAGGATGATCTGCTCCAGCTCTGGCCTGCCAGACTTCCTTGGGTAAGAGGATGGAAAGAGAGTGAGTGAGTGAAAGTGTGTGTGTGTGTGTGTGTGTATGTGTGACTGTGTATGTGTGTAATGTATGTACAGCATGTACATGTGTGCGTGTATCTGAGTGTGTGTGTGTGACTGCGGCGTAATGTGTACAGGGGGGGTTATATGTGTAAGCGTCACTGGTACAGGGGCGTTGCATGTGTGTCACTACTACAGGGGGGCATTATGTGTGTAAGCATCAATGCTACAGCGGGCGTTACGTGCGCTGTCCCTTTATAAAGTATGGGAGGGTGCAAATTTATAGTTTGCAGGAGGGCGCCGGACACCCTAGTACCGGCCCTGGCTGTGCCTATCCTAAATGAATGGGTATCAAATATTTCTGCCTGCCAACCAAGAGACATTACATATTTCTTAAAGATTGCTGAGTACTGAAACTTGAGAAGTGCTGACTCATCTTTGTGGACGAGGAAATTCACCTTGCCCCATGGCCTCACTTCTAGCTGTCACTGAGCAGATGGATGTGTCCAGGGGTGGATTTGGAACTAAAAGTGGTCCTGGAAAAATTTCTTGAAGTGGCCCCATGTGGGCGACTCCAAATCAATGGTAGGCGGAGCTAACACCAAAGTAGGCGGGATCAGTACACATGACCATAAATATGGGGTGCAAGCAGTGTCGTCACGAAAGGGCCTGGGGGCAGCATTGTTACTGTGCCTTGGATGTACTTAGAATTGAAACTTTTTTTTCCATGTGCCTCCAGACCGGCACTGCACTGTAAATGTACAGTATGTCTTATAAAAATCTAAGATTCTATGCAGGAAATTCAAATTATGTACTCATTTGTGATTTGCTCTAAGAAAACGAGGAGAATCCCATTAAGTTTATACTAAAATAGTCTTCCTCTGCACGGCTGACCTGTAATTCGCTGTGCTGTAATGAATAGGATATCCTATCCTGTAAGCCATATGTTGCAGCTTCAGGGTGAAAGTTTTCTTTGGTGCTGCACCCTCACACAACCACGCTCTGTGCATGGGCAAACACAAGATTTTCATGTGGGGGTTTCCGTGCATGCATGTGCACACACACACACACACACACACACACACACACACACACACACACTCAATGCATGCATATACACACAGCATATATACACACACATAGCATACATACACACTGCAGACACACACTGCAGACAAACACACACAACATACTTACGGTACATACAGCAAGCATACTTACACATTGTTTTTTTAGTCTAGTTAGGGTATTAGAGTTGGTGTTGCGGTTTGAATTAGGGTATTAGGGCCAGTATAGGGGTCTAGGCTAGTGGTTTGGGTAGTAGAACTAATTTAGAAGTTTGGGTGAGGGCATTAGGGATAGGGTATTAAGCTTGGTACAGCGGCCTGGGTCAGGGTACCAGGGCTAGATTAAGTGTTTGGGTTAATGGCAAAGGCATTAAGGACAGGGAACCAGGGTTGCTTCAGTGGATTTGGCCAGGGCACCAGGGTTGGTGTAGTGGTTTGGTTCATGGACAAGGGCATTTGGGTTAGTGTAGAGGTTTGGGGTAGGGCGCCAAGTATAGGGTACCAGGGTAGGCTCAGCAGATCAGGATAGGGGCTATGGCCAGGGTCAGGTTTGGGACCAGCGTCGGGGTTGAGAGCCATCAGCGCAGAGGCAACAAACATCCTAGACCCACCAGGACTGCACCAAACTTGGGACATGCGTCACGGAGTCTCAGAAACAAAAGCAATCATCAATAACAGCAAGCAAAGGGGCCACTCCTTGCAGTGGCCATGCAGGAAACTCAAACGCACAGCACGCAGGTATCACCAAAACTCAGCACCAGGATGTCTCCACTCATGCACAGAACACAGGCACCTCTCCACACATGTACATCACACAGGTATTTCCAGTGCAGAGCATTAGCATGTTTCATTAAATGCACAGTACATAGGTGTCTCTAATGCACCTTATCCCCACCTTATCTAATGCACCTTATCCCCGAACGGTTGCCCTGGAAGCACAGGTAACTGATCTAGAGCAAGCTGTTACGCACTCGAGTAAAGTTTAGATACAGTAGAACAGTGGAGGAGTTGCAGGGAGGGACACCGGTAGATGAGGAAAATCAGGTAGCTAGCTGGTTCACTGTTAGAAGGAAGAAAAAGAGGGGGAGGCACGACATCTCTGAACTATCAAACCCGAACAAATTCGCCTGATTGGAAGAAGATTTGGTGGATGACAGTGAGGAAATGAGCCGGCGGAGACTGTTCCCTCTAGCAACCAGAGGAGTGGTACCTCCTGCACAGAGGGGATGAAAGTGAGAGAGGTACCGAGGCAGATTGTGGTGGTAGGGGACTCTATCATAAGGAAGACAGATAGGGCAATCTGCTACCGAGATTGTGATCTCCATACGGTCTGTTATCTCCCGGGTGCTCGGGTACGGCACATGCGGACCGAGTAGATAGATTGTTGGGAGGGGCTTGGAATTACCCGGCATTCTTGGTGCACGTTGGCACCAACGACAAAGTTAGTGGTAGGTGGGATGTCCTTAAGAAAGATTATAGGGACTTAGGCCAGAAACTTAAGGAAAGGACATCTAAGGTAATATTTTCCGAAATATTACCTGTGCCACATGCTAGCCCAGGGAGGCAGAGGGAGATCAGGGAGGTAAATGTGTGGCTTAGAGACTGGAGTAGGAAGGAGGGGTTTGTGTTCCTGGAACACTAGTAGATAAAGACAACCTTTCTGTCAAACTGACAGGTGGCAACACCCCCTTTCTCCTAGGCTCCACCCCCTTTAATATTAAATGATAGTGTTTGATATCGCTTTAATATAAAATTTAATATAAAATTTTATATTAAATTTATAGTGTTCGATATTGAACCGTATTAAAAGATAATAACTTTGAAAAGAGTGTCACGCAACACCAGTCGCAGAGTGTCACGCAATACCAGGCGTAGAATGCGCAATAAAGATCACAAACCAGCTTGTGATGAAAAAAAATCACTATTTTGACTAGTCTGTACACTTTCAAACATTACTTTGTTATAGTTCACACATTCCAACAATTTAAACATCACGCTTGGTACACATGGTACAGTTTTAAAAAGCATAATGACTAATGACCATGTCCATTTTCTTAGATGTACGGAAGCATCACATATGGCACTAATTTAAAAACATATTGATTTTAATGACCATGCGTGATAAATGATGACAGCACATTTTAAAAATCCACAGATCTACGGACTACAATATGACCATGTCCATTTTCTTAGATGTACGGAAGCATCACACATGGCACTAATTTAAAAACATATTGATTTTAATGACCATGCGTGATAAATGATGACAGCACAATTTAAAACTGCACAGATCTACGGACTACCATGACAAAACAAATTCAAAAGTCTTAGTACTACAGAATACAAAACTTGTAATGATGACACCTGTTTATTAAACCAGCTTGTTATCTCTGTAGAAGAACATTAGCGCCACCTACAGGGTTATGTGTTGACTCAAATGACAGTGCTTTTAAATAAATATATATATATATATATATATATATATATATCCCTTATCCAAAATGTTTGGGACCAGCGGTATTTTGGATATCGGATTTTTCCGTATTTTGGATTAATTAGATATCATAATAAGATATCATGGTGATGGGTCCTAAATCTAAGCACAGAATGCATTTATGTTACATGTACACCTTATACACACAGCCTGAAAGTAATTTTAGCTACAAATCAGTAAGCCAGTGGATATTTATGGAATCATAAAATAATTTGTTTTCATGTACATTAGTTCATAAGTACTTCTGTGTAATGCTTTTTATGAATTAATTTTGTTATTAAATAATTTTATGGGCTTTTTATGAATTAATTTTGTTATTAAATAATTTTATTCTAATTGTTTGTTTGGGTGACTTTTTTGGTGGTTGGTTATCCACTGTAGGAATCCAGAAAACCTCATCTTCTACAGTATAAGATATACCCATTTGGAAGGACTTCCGTTCAATCTATACAAGAACTTTAGAGCACTCAGGAATTGTTTTTTCTGTATGTCTATATATATATATATATATATATATAAGTATTTGGTATGTTTTTGAAGTGCTGAGTACGGTGTGTAAGGTACCGCTAACAGATTATATCTTTATTGTAACTGAAGAGAATTATTACATTTACTAATGTATAAACCAAAGTTTATATGCTTAAAAACCCCGCCCCAGCATCTTGGAAATGTGGGACGGCATACCACAGGTTGGTGGGGGCCATATGGCTCACAGCCATGACTATAAGAATAGGACACAGCTCTGAAGTGGGACAGAGCACTGAGAAGGAATTTCAACCGAAGTTGCATCGCTATACACACGTGAAGACATTATGGTAAGTAATAATAATAATAATAATTTTATTTATATAGCGCTCTTTCTCCAATAGGACCCAAGGCACTTAAGTGTTGTTATTATTATTATTATTATGCAGGGTTGCAGATTAAATATGTGGTAATAGTGCCATCTAGTGGATCATTTTGGGAATGCACCGACACTGTATTTCATGTAAATCGTTTGACTGACCTCATGTTTATACAAATTGCATATTTTTTATTTTACAAATATAGCTGTGAATTAATGTGATTAAAGTGCAAAAAAGGTGTATAAAATGTTAGGAAGCGCTTCCTAACATTTTATATTCCATTTTTGCACTTTAATCTACAATTGGTATTTAGTAAGTACCATTGGGAGCAGCTTAGTATTGTTAGTAAGTACCATTGGGAGCAGCTTAGTATTGATTAAATTAATTAATTTTGTGTATGATAAAACGAGCAGGATAGTTGATCATACGAGCACCAGGGATTTCTTTTGGTTTTTAATTAATGTGACTGCCTGAAGGTTGTTTAAATATGTGGTAATAGTGCCATCTAGTGGTTCATTTTGGGAATGCACCGACACTGTATTTCATGTAAATCGTTTGACAGATATTAATCGTATCTCATTTTCATTATTGGTTCAGAGACAGACAATGCAGAACATCAACAGCAAAGATGATTTCATGTGTACATCCGAATCCGATAATGATTTGCCAAGTTATCAAACGACCCATGGTAAGCTATGTCTATAAATACCATTGACACGTTTTTATTTATATTTAAAGTTTAAATAGTACGAAATTATAGTCAAGGTCTACAATTTGTTCATTTTTACTTATTTTTAAAAGTTTAAATAGTATGAACGTACAACAGTCTGGATACATTGATAAGTAATTAAATAATTATTATTTTCTCATTTTTATTTCTCCCAATTTAATGACAGTAACCACAAACACAGAGAATTTCGATTCGGTTGGAGATAGCCCATTTGGTTTAGATTTCAGCGTTATACCCAATTTTACTAATATTTTGGAATTGGCTCCAGCCTGTGAGTAACATGATATTTTTATTTATTTTTTATTTATTTATTTATTTTGTATTATTATTTTTATTTATTTATTTATTTATTTATTTTTCCACGGCTAAAGAATTAAAAATAAACCTTGTACAGTTGTGCTGATTTGTTGTCAACTGTACACACTTTATATTCTCAATAATACATCTCTTTTTCATGTTATTCTAATTTAATACCGTATGTAATATTTATTTTTTTATTTTTTCACCGGCTAAAGATTCCACAAAAATGGATGATGCGACGGCTGACGGTATTCTACGGGACATATTGAACAAACCTGAATATTGTCACAACGCCGCTATACAGACCAGCAATGTTGTTGATGAGCGACCGTTTTTCCCCCACGCGACAGGGGGTCAGGCTAAAACATTCGAATATAAAGCAGGTGTGTATTCAAACACTGTTATATGGTATATTGTTATGCAGTGATTTAAATGCTGATTTACGTGCATCTGCGTTTATATTTATTTTATAATATATGTATTACAGATGATGCTGTAGCAAGGCGATATGATCCTACGATACCAACAGGCCGTGATACAGTCGCGCAAATACACAGGCCTAGTACAAGCGGGAAAACATCAAAACGCACAACCGCCGCTGAAACGGAGAACCATCAATTCGCAACAGCAGGTGTGTAATCAAACACTGTTATATGGTATATTGTTATGCTGTGATTTAAATGCTGATTTACGTGCATCGGCGTTTATATTTATTTTATAATATATGTATTACAGATGATGCTGTAGCAAGGCGATATGATCCTACGATACCAACAGGCCGTGATACAGTCGCGCAAGTACACAGGCCTAGTACAAGCGGGAAAACATCAAAACGCACAACCGCCGCTGAAATGGAGAACCATCATTTCGCAACAGCAGGTTTGTAATCAAACACTGTTATATGGTATATTGTTATGCTGTGATTTAAATGCTGATTTACGTGCATCGGTGTTTATATTTATTTTATAATATATGTATTACAGATGATGCTGTAGCAAGGCGATATGATCTTACGATACCAACAGGCCGTGATACCGTCGCGCAAATACACAGGCCTAGTACAAGCGGGAAAACATCAAAACGCACAACCGCCGCTGAAACGGAGAACCATCAATTCGTAACGCCGTCGATTGTACATAACAGCCTAAAGGATGTTGCTAGGTCATCGGTTATGGTAGTGCATAACGGTTGTATCAACCCGAACAAACGAAGGCCGGCTCGACCAAGAACGAATGAGAGAAGTCATAATTCAGCATTTACAGATCTTAAAAGAAAATTGTCATATTCCGAAAATGATAAGCCGCAACGGAGAAGGATCGCGTTACAAACTGTATCAAGCATAAGTAACGATGTTGCTGTAACATCAAAACACACAGCGTTTAACACTGCAGACCGGGATGTCGCTGGTAATACAAAGACTGTAAAGGTTAAGAGGGCATCGCGTCTCTCAAGAAGTAATGTTAAGCAATTGCCGCAATCAGCTGTAATCACAATTCCAGATACACAGGTTTGTTCTGAAACAGAAACAAGGCACATAGCAGGCATTGGTTTGTTATCAAATGTTGACTCAAGAAGTAATGTTAAGCAATTGTCGCAATCCGATGTCATCACTATTCCCGATACACAGGATTGCTCTGAAACAGAAACAAGACACATAGCTGGTAATCCTGTGATATCAGATATTGATGACATAAATGGGCAAGAGCTTATTACAAACTGTGTAGAGTCAACGACACAAGAACCGCAGAATAGTTCTGATGAAGTATTATCAGCCGTTGCAGGAATTCCTGGTAACACTACAACGGTTGATTGTGTAACATCAATGCCCAATATTTTTACAACGACAGCCATGGTACACGCATCGGCTGATGCTTGTGCACCGGCGCGAGGGATAGCGCCCGAGATAGTTGATGAATGTCAAAATACAGAACAATTAGGCCAAGACGCCGAAATACAATTTTACGCGTTGTTGGGTAAGATACGGGAAGATGTTGAGAACATGGGCGTAAAAGCCGGATATTTGTTAAAACACATTAAAGGTGTGAGCCACGGTAGTAAATGTAAACAAGACATTGTTAAAGAAGTTGTTGAGACGTATATGAATGTCATGTCAAAATACATAGATCGGTCAGTTAAGACAACTGAATTTATTAAAGCCAACATACATCATTTTGCAGAAATAAATGAAACTGAGCCGTGACTAGGCATGTTAGGCAATGGTTTGAAACGTGTTTTAAATTTAAATGCCTGTAAAAAAAACCCACAAATTAAACCTTGTTTAACATACAAGATCTCACAGTTATTCCGACGTGCAAAGGTGAAACAGGCTGTAACAACATTAACCAGATTGAGAAAGCGCAAGCGGCACAGGGAACATGTGGTAGGCGGGAAGCAGAGTGCGATGTATGTAGATTTAGATCAATCGCCACCCCAAGCATTACCGATTGACGAATCACAGACTGACAATATTGAGCACATTGCAAGCCCCATATATGATGATGCAAGCTGTGTTGAGTCACCCGGTAATGACGAAGGTCGGCATCATGTATACTTAGAAGCAATTAACAGTTATGAACGACAACGACCGTATTTCAGAGCCGTTGAGTACCACAATCACTATCGGTTTGTTAATTTGGACAGGGTTACATCATTTGTAGAGGGGGTTCGAGCCATTCATACTGCTATACAGGCCATGCTCGATGGCGTCCTTGCGGGCGTGGATCCTGCCGACCGCGTTCAGCTTAGATTGGAGGGGGGTGGGTTACACAACGCCATCTATTCGCATCGTAAGCCGCAAGAAACATTAGACGCTGCCAGTTTTTTTAACCAGATTACAAACACGCTTCAAAGTAACGCTGAATTCTTATTATCCACAGGCTTAAGATTTGTGATCAGTATTTTTAGGAACAGAGCAGGAAGTGGTTTGACCGGTAGAAGTTTACACCGCTTGCCCCAAAGTTTAATAATAAATAAAAGAAAGATACCTCTATGACTTCAGACGCATAGGTAATAACCTGTGTTTGGCCGCTAGCGTCTGTAAACTTCTGGATAAAGGTAACAATGCCAATGATCATGTAATACAGGAGAGAGCGATCCAACTACATAAAGCTTTGAATCTGCCGCTTGATAAAGCGGTCAGCTTTAGCGATGTTGCAATTTTTGAAAATTATTTAAATGTTTCGATCATTCTCCTCTATTACAATAAAGGGGATTGGAAATACTACTGTACGGACAGCCGTTACAAAGACACGCTGTTTGTGCTATATCACGATTGTCACTTTTATGGGATACTCGATATCAAAGCGTTTCTTGGAGCCCGATATTATTGCATCCGTTGTCATAGCGCTTACCATCATAGAAATAATCACGATTGTCTTTTCTTTTGTAAGGCTTGTCACAGGCCGGATTGTATTGACGACGGTGTGACTGCGTTAAGGTGTTCGGTGTGTAGGGTATTTTGTCGATCAAACGAGTGTTTAGAGCTACACAAAGCTTTAGCTCTTGATCACAAAATATCCTGTCTTGAACATGTATATTGTGACAAGTGTTGTCTCTACAGGCGAACAGATCATAACTGCAGAGCCCTAAAGTGTACCATTTGTAAGGTGTTCGTTGATAGGTTTTCGAACCATTTGTGCTATATACAAACCATCAAGCCGGAAGAGCCCACAAAGAAATACATCTTTTATGATTTTGAGTGTATGCAGGAGACGGGTGTGTACATACCAAACTACTGTTACGCTTTAACATTAACGGGGGAGAAAGACTGGGAGTTTAAGGGTGTTGCGTGTATCGAAGACTTTGTAAAGACGTTCATGAAACCAAAATAGCCCATAATGCAGGTTGCTATGATGCGTATTTTGTGCTGCGCCAGCTAATTAAGGAGAAATTAAAGATGGAATTATTATCTAGAGGCGGCAACATAATGTGCATCACGGTAAAAGATTTGAAGATAAGATTTATCGACTCTTTAAATTTTTTACCCATGCGGCTTAGCAAGTTACCAAAGGCGATGGGGTTTGACGGTACCAAAGGTTATTTCCCACATTTTTTTAACACAGCTGATAACCAAAATTACATAGGCGCTATGCCATCAATAGAGTATTTTGGTCCACAATACATGATGCCTGATGAATTATCTGAGTTTACAGCCTGGTATAAACAGTATGTACACAAACCGTTTAACTTTCAAAAAGAGCTCGTACGATATTGTAAAGAAGATGTGAAAATATTACAAAAAGCTTGTGATGCTTTCAGATCGGCTGTTATAGCCATGACAGAACCTGAATTTCTAATAACAAAGAAAAAAAAAAGGTTGTGGTTAAACGTCACATCGAAGCTTTTCAATTAGTCACGTTGGCTTCCGTATGCATGGCCATGTACCGTTGTAAATTTTTACAGGAAAAGACACTGGCCCTTGTACCGGCTGATAACTATCACAAGACTCAGAAGCGTTACTCAACACCAGCCATACAGTGGTTAATGTACATAGAACACAAAGAAGGTGTGAGTGTAAGACACGCTTTACAATGGGGTGAGAAGAAAGTTGGTAAATACAGCCTGGATGGTTACGCCGTGATTAACGGCACACCCACTGCTTTTGAATTCCAAGGTTGTTTTTATCATGGCTGTGGTGCTTGTTACAACGCCGATGATAAAAACAAACTGACTAAAACAACCTACGGTCAATTACACCACAAGACGCAGGTAAAGTTGCACTACCTTAAACGTTGTGGATTTCAGATACGTGAAATCTGGGGTTGTGAATGGAAGTCTATGCTAGATTCTGATGCAGATCTACAGGCTTTTCTGAAGGGTAAAGAATTACCCGAACCCTTGGAGCCGCGTGATGCTCTTTATGGCGGGCGCACAAACGCCATAAAGCTGTATCACAAAACAGGCTGTGATGAAAAAATTCACTATTTTGATTTCACCAGTCTGTACCCGTAGGTTAACAAAACCAAAACGTATCCTATACAGCACCCACGCATTATTTATAAGGATTTTGGTGATGTCACAAAGTATTTTGGTTTTGCCAGGGTTAAAGTTTACCCGCCTTGCGGCCTATTCTTTCCGGTTCTGCCGGTTAAAATGGGTGGCAAGTTAATGTT
Organism: Pseudophryne corroboree; assembly: GCF_028390025.1. NCBI lineage: Eukaryota > Metazoa > Chordata > Amphibia > Anura > Myobatrachidae > Pseudophryne > Pseudophryne corroboree. Next base: position 706,664,108 of record NC_086446.1, on the reverse strand, counting down.
TCCATTATGTCGCACATGCGCTGAGTATGGACAGACTGAGTCGTGCGTTCATGATTCAGAAAAACGTGCACTCATCGGTACATGGTGTACCGTGGAACTAAACTTGGCTGTAGAAATGGGGTACATGGTGTGTAAAATCTATGAGGTGTGGCATTTTGATGAGAGATCTGACAAATTGTTTTCAGGCTACATTAAAACGCACCTCAGGGATAAACAAGAGGCCTCTGGTTATCCCGAATGGTGTACAGACGCCGAGAAACGCCAAGAGTATATAGACGCCTATCAAAAAAATGAAGGCGTGTCTTTACGACCCGATCACATAGAAATCAACCCCGCTAAAAGACAAATTTCAAAATTGTTTTTAAATTCCTTATGGGGTAAATTTGGTCAACGTAGCAACATGCCCAATACGTGTCTAGTGACCGATCCCGACAAACTTTTTAAATACGCGTTCTTACCGTACTATGACGTATCCGCTTTGGACTTTGTTGACGATGATACAGTTATGGTAAATTGGAAGTATGCCAAAGATCATTACACCAGGGGCGCAATTTCAAATGTAACTATAGCCATCTTTACAACTGCTTATGCACGTGTTGAACTGTACAAACTACTGTATAGATTACAAGATAGATGTCTTTATCACGACACAGATTCTGTAATTTTTGTCAGTAGACCCGGTGACTGGAGCCCGCCATTGGGTGATTATTTAGGCGAGTTGACCAGCGAACTACCCACAGGCACCCATATAACAGAATTTGTCTCAGCCGGTCCCAAGTCATACGGCTATCGACTAAACAACGGAAAGACCTGTTTAAAAGTTAAAGGTATAACGCTCAATGTTGATAATGCGCAGCACGTTAACTTTGACAGCCTGAAAGAACTGGTCTTAGATTATCCTTTAAACCCAGAAGGCGATGACCAGAAAAAGGTTGTGATCCGTCAACCCGGTATAGTACGTGTGAAAAAGTGCTGGCAGATAGAGACGCGTACTTTGCAGAAGACGCAAAGGTGTGTTTATACTAAACGGTCTCTTACGGACAACTTCACAACACTGCCGTTCGGCTATTAAGATGGACATCAGATTTCAGCACCCTTTCTCATGTATTTTAGCGGGTCCGTCCAATTCGGGTAAAAGTTATTTTGTGAAAACGCTGTTGCAACACGCTGCAACACATATGACTCATGTACCTGATAATGTTGTTTGGTTTTACACCTGTTGGCAACCTATATACGACCAACTTCTGTGTGATTACCCCGGTACACGTTTTATAGAGGGCTTACCAGAGTCTTTTAGCGATGATCAACTTTTTCCCCCTGATAAGATTAATTTAACAGTGATTGATGATTTGATGGACGCCGCAAGTAATAATTCTGAGGTTGAGAAAGCTTTCACAAAGTATGTACACCATCGTAATCTCAGTATCCTGTACTTTGTCCAAAACATATTTTGTCAAGGTAAAAAGAGCAGAACTATACATTTAAACACAAAATATATGGTCCTGTTCAAAAACCCCAGGGATAAAATGCAGGTGGGCATTCTGGCTAGACAAATGTACCCATCGAAACATCGTTTTTTTCTCGAATCCTATGAATCCGCGACGGCTGCCCCTTATGGGTATTTACTGGTTGATTTAAGAAACAACGCTCTTGACGATTATCGTTTACGAAGCGGCTTATTCCCACCAGACACGCCTGTCGCTTTTGTTATTAAGAAGCGTGGTTCTATAAAGCTATAACCGTACAACCTTTAGTCATTTGTTGTCATTCTAATAACGGTGAACATGTCGGGATGGATAAGACGTAATTGGGTGCTTTTAAAAACGTTAATTAAAGCAACACCAATCCAAAGAAATGCTATTTTATCCAACGCTTCAAACGATTTAGTCACGGCTATTTGTGAGATAGCGCTCAACACGCTTAAAGGTAAAATACTGCTGTCTCAACGACAGTTGAACTACCTTAAAAAGAAGCGAGCGCTTATAAAATCACTTTGTAATAAGAAATGTGCCATTGGAAAAAAGAAGAGGTTGGTTAAACAGTCGGGTGGTTTTATCGGTTCACTGCTTGGTTTTGCTATACCACTAATTACAGGACTATTGTCTAATCGCTGATGGAGTACGCTGAGAAAATGTATCTGGTGCCTCAGAATCAGAGAGACCGTTTACATAACAAACCGAACAGCGACGACATACGTAAAACAGAAACGCACGGTCTAGATGTAGAGATCGTGAAAATACTACAGAATAATGATTTATCAGAATATGAAAAAGCAAAGCGATATACAATGTTGTTGCAGAGATATCTGGTGTTGAGTAAACAGGCTGATAGTGAAATGTCAACTTTAGCTCTTTTATCACCCGTTGCAAAATCTGTTGATGAATCAAATAACACGACACAACCTGTTGCGCCCGATGCTGTTTATCATGAGCTTTTGAGCGGTGTTAATGACCGGTATAAGAAAAACTGTGAAATACTATTGAGTAAAATTACACGCTCTAAACACATCACAGACTGGAACAGTAAAGGGGAGTTTCTGTACAAAGGCATCGCTGTGCCTGGTTCCAACATGTTAGATTTAATAAGAAGCATCACGCAAAGCCACGGTGTGTCGATCCGTAATATACCGAATGGGTGGCCTGAATTTATGCGGGCAATGTCTGAATTAAATATTCCCTCAACCGTCATAGCCAATGCTGCAAATAGAATGTGCTTAGAACGCTTAAAAGCTGAGATGCAGGAGGCCTCTGATAGTGCTGTGACATCGCCCATGTCGTTACAAACCCTTAACAAAGGTCGAATAAATGTTTTAAGTCCCCCAGGTTTAACAACACCGCACGGTTACTTACTGCCTAGGAAAAGATCCGTAAATCTATTTCAGGATTCACAGTGGCTGAAACTATAACATATAACTAATTTATAATATTTTTATACACTGTATTTTGTGTTGGTATTTTGCACCACAATGTTTAACTTATGTCAATAATATTTTATGTAATGTTTTAAATGCTTCTTTACCGTGTTATATATATATATATATATCAATAAAATATGCTTATGCTTTATAAAACAACGTTTTGTTCTTTGTTTCTATTGCTGTAAACGGAAGAAATTTCAAGCACGCGATATAAAGTTTAATAAACAACGTTATTTATTAGAAAAACATCATAGATATGATGCGTTGTACATAAAACATATCAAACAGAATGTTGATTACAAGTTACACAAACAATACAACGTTGTGCGTAACACGCTTCACACACAACGTTGTGCGTGAAACGTTTTATGTACAACGTGCCATAGTTATGACGCATTGTACATAAAACGCTTCACGCACAGCGTTGGTTACAAGTTACACAATTCTGTATATATCTATATGCATAATGACTCAGACAATGGCTTCTTGGGAGTCTTCTTACAAAATTTGAAACAAAACAATCATTACGTTTTGTGTCATACCTAAAACGGGCCAGTACATCCACATATTTGTATTTTTTACACATGTAAAATATAAAGTATATGCAATATTGGCCGCAAACGGTGCTGTTAAAATTTTGCAACTGCTTATTTTGGTGATAAACACTTTTTGAATTCAAGTTTAAAAAATGTATTATTGCTTTTGGGAATAGGGGGCTGTCAGGGGCTAACCCGTAAGAATCAAAAAAGTAACATTCACGCTGTTCGTTAAAATAAGCAGCCAACCAGTGCTCACCCGGCTGCCCGCTGCTATGCGTATTGATTACAAACGCGCAGGGGTATTGCGACAGTTTACTGACCGGTAACATATCGCACGGAAACGTTCCTTTAAAAATATGCCTTGTGCTTTGCACGGCGTACAGAATACAGTTTATCTGTAATGTGTTCATTTTTTCAGCAGCGTAGTGTTAGTTTATTTCATTTATAGATAATCGTACAGCTCATCGCGCCTTTGATTAATCTCGATGATGTTATCAAATAGAGCGTATATGATCACATTGACTGTCCGGTCCAACGCTTCTGCAAAGCGGAATTCGGCACGTAGATTGCCTGTTCTTATCAGGGAAAGGTGTTCTCCACACTCCTGTTCTGGTGAAAGGTCAAAAGCAAATAGCGTGTAGCCCCTGAGGTACTCTTCGCGGTCAATCAGTATACCATTGTCAGATTTCTGCTTATTTGTGATCTGTATGAGTGACATATACTCTCTTACAGCATTACCGCGTTCAAAGTCGGGTTGAAATGGTTTGGCGGGGTGCGGTGTTCCATCCAGATAAAGGGACGCAAAACTTACATTTTTATGTTCAAAGCAAAGGGGGTTCCGGTTATGGATTCCTGAAAATGATTCGTTATCCACAAAACCGGCTATAACTGTTTTCGGCACTTGTCCTAAAAATAGATTTTCTAGATTAAATACTCTACTGCCTGTTGGTACGCTGTAGATTTTCATCCCAACGCGGTCAATCGCGTATTTCGCGTTACCGTTTAACAGGGCCTGCGCGTGCCCAATCCGCACGGCCGGTGAGACCTGAACTCTTTTCACGAACAGGGATGCCGCTGTGATCTGTATTTTAAAGGCATCCGCCTCAGACGACATTAAGCAGAATGCGTCTTTGTTTCTGATTAGTTTAATCTTCAGATCAACGGCGTTTAAAATTAGTTTATGTTGATGGAAAAGGTCGCAGTGAAGCGGTCCTAGCAGTTCAACAGTGCGACTCTGCTCTGTTGCTCCTGCTCATTTTTTGAACCCCGTATTCGGCCCATCCAGCGCCGTGTTGTTAAATTCACCAGCCGCATCTTTGTAAAATAATCCTGTTGTGTGTTTTGTTGACAATGCATCCGAGCTGTAATTTAATATAGTCTCAATGTACGCGCGGTATGCGTAAAGATTGTTGGATTGTGATATGAGCCTGTCGCCCAAAGTTACATCCACTTGGTTGAATAAAGTCGCTATTGGGTAATTAATAAATGCAACCCGCGCACCTTGCGGTATCGGCGTGTTATCGGTTCGTACGATCTTGCATGTCACGTACAACAGCGTGTTGTTCAGATCGTAGTAGTGTTCACCGCTGGCTGCTATATAAAATTCAAGCGGAGCTGTGTCGGATAACGCCGCTAAAGGTTGAACTTCGCCGTATAGACTTTTCTCTATGCTAGTTTGTGTCGGGGGTACGTCAAAAAGATCCAGCTCTGTTTTTGCACATTCAACGGGTTCGTGGTGTATGAAAAACATGTTTAAAAAATATCACCAACGGCGCTCTTCGGCTTTCTCTTCTTCTTTGAGTTGCGTCGTCTCTGTTTTTTATTTAGTAGGGTATGTCCCAAGGCGGAAGCGCTATCATACGCTTCCGTTTTCTTTTAGACACGCCTTTTCTTGTATATATTAGTCATGAACCGTCTTGCTTTGCTTGGTTCGCCTCGTGTATCTTATTCACCACAGCCGTTGTGGCTTGCCCGATAACATCTTTCGCTATATTACGAACCGCTGTCTTCATATGCGGTTTAGCCAACTCTAAACCTCTCCGGAAAAGAGGAACAGCTTTTCTGAAAAGACTTCGAAAAATACCGCCTAAACCGCAGCCGTACATGTATGCGCTGCCGTGAAAACCTGGTAATCCATTACCGGCTTGAGATTTATAATATTGCGCATAGAGGCCCGGATCGCCATAATTTTTAACAGCGACCATTCTGCTTAGTTAATAAAATTCAGTTTTGCGGCATCTGAAGTGTAGCTTCACGATCGCTTTCCCAAACTTAAATGCCATGTTCTCGTTTTGGTCGTTCTTTATCTCTATGGCTATCGTGTCAAAATGTGTTTTGCACAATGGTAGGTTATCGGGCTTCTCGTATCGTATTGTGACAACCTCATTGTTATAACCCTTAATTTCAGCAGTGCGAAGTAGCGGCACATAACTATCCCCGACCCGTTGGTGTTCGATAATGTCTGTGTACACGTACATCGTATATTGGCCGCCTTTGATGTCGGCGCATGGTTTAGAAATATTAGTTTTAGGTTGTAAACCCAGTATCCATGTCAGCTTAGAACCGTCGTGGATTTGATACAACAGTTTACTGTTGCATGTTACAACGCGTGCAAATGGATCATACGTTAGTCTTAATCCAACGTCCAGTTTCAGTTGTACAATTTCAGCGTTGATTACGTTCAGTAACGCTTCGATTGTTTCATAAAAACCGGGTTTAATGCACAAACTCGCGACTCTCGCCACCGGCTGGTCCGCCGTTCCATCCCATGATAATTGCAGTCTACAATCTTGTAAATCCAATGTATTCCACGTATGCGGGTATTGTATCTCAGTAAGTGCTACTTCCCATTCGCCATTTAAGTCTATCGGTTTAGCCAACTTTGTCGTATAGTTAGAAATCTTATTTTGCGGGAAAGTAACAGCCGATGCGTTGCTGGGTAAGGTTATGTAGAACGCCTTGTCATCCATCGCTCGTCTTGTTTAGATACTGATGAGATTTATATGTCTTTTATCACCGATGCTGCGACCCAACTGTTAAATTTTGCGGGGTACCCGCGCCACTTGACTAACGCGTATTTACGGCCTCTGACCGTCTTATTTTTTAAAATCTTTTCTACTTTGTAAACTATGTTATAGTTTTTTGGTATGCTTTGAAGCTCTTCGGGGTAAAAACTATCTTAGCTTAGCAGAATTGCAAACGAAAGATTAGCAGAATTGCGAATAGAAATTTCATAGCAGTTTCTGAGTAGCTCGAGACTTACTCCTACACTGCGATCAGTTCAGTCAGTTTCGTTCCTGGTTTGACGTCACAAACACACCCAGCATTCGCCCAGACACTCCCCCATTTCTTCAGACACTCCCGCGTTTTTCCCAGAAACGCCAGCGTTTTTTCGCACACACCCATAAAACGGCCAGTTTCCGCCCAGAAACACCCACTTCCTGTCAATCACACTACGATCACCAGAACGATGAAAAAACTTCATTAGGCCGTGAGTAAAATTCCAAACTTTTGTGCTAATTCACTTGGCGCAGGCGCACTGCCACAGGGGCATGTTAAGATATTAAGAGAGGAGAGGGCCCATGTGCAGTCTCCATCTGGACCCCCCTCCTCTGTAGCCAGTAGCAAAGTAGATTCTGAGCACATGGGGTGAAGCGGGGGAGGGATGGGGGGGGGGATTTCTTGGTTCTCAGAACCCCCCTGCATGCGCCACTGGTACTATTGTTTTTACTCTTTATTCATGTAATTGACACTATACAGAGTAACTTATATGGTTCTGTGACCAATATAAATGTGTTAAATAAGAGTTCATCAGTATGGATCATTTACTTGAGAGTTTAAATAATTGTAACGCTATAATAAACATTCATTCTAGAAGAATAGTAGTAAAGATCAATGTTGTTCTTTATATTCACTTATAACAGTTTATCTTCTAATTAATGAACTATCAATCAGAGTATAATTCTTGCTCTATAAATGTTCATAATAATAACTATGGAGTATTTCCATTTACAGCTGCTTAGGTAACTGAGTTTAAAACAATACTGATAAATGGAATTGTCTGTTATAGTTATACCCCTTTCTGACATACTGTAAAACCCAGGCTTCAACCTGGCTCGGACCTGGGACACTGAGCATGGGCTGAAGTCGGGGCTTTCTGACAAGATCCCAGTTCATACATGGGTGATGACCCGGGTTATTCCCAGGTCGTTCCCCTTCACAACGGGCACGGGTTTACCAGTGATCTGGGTCTTCCGGCTTACAGTGGGTGCTTGCAGATGATGTAATCTCCAAGTGCTACTGTTCCCCACCAATCAGCTTCTTTTAGACATGACACAGGACACCAAGACCCATGTCATACCTTTCAGACAGGAGCCGTGGTACTGACTGGGGTTGCTAGTTCTGGGAATAACCCTGGTCGACTGAATGTTAACAGGACCCGGAACTCTCAACCCTTTCAAACATAATTTGGTGGTTTTGATGTACAGTATGTCAGAAAGGGGTATTAGTAACAGAGTGGTTATAATTTAAAAGACAATGTAAACTTCTTAATTGGTACTTTGGGGTAATTCAGATGTGGTTGGAGATGCTTTGTGTGCTGCAAATTGCCAATTATTGGTACTTTGCGTATGTCTAGGACCCATTCTGCGCATGTGAGAATGGGTCCTGTGATGTCGGAAGCATTCTGGCATTAGACAGTCTTATGCCACTTGGGGGCAGGGGTTGATGGCTTCCGTTTCTACAAATTAAGGCATATCACTGTCATTTAGGGGGAGGGAGGAGGTCAGGAGCTCCATCAGAGGATGGAGATTTCCTGGCCTCTTGGTTCTAGGTATTACGCATGAGTCATGTCAAGGCCGATGGTGCCGGGAAAGATCCAACACTGCATCCTAGGATACAGTACAGATCAGTAATGCAGCATGACGCCTCCTGTTACATTACCATATTAGAGCAACAGATAAAGCTACTCCATGTTATAGGGTGTAAGAATCAGAAAGTGAGAGATTTTAGTAAAATTCTCTTGTTTTTTTTAAAGTGGCAATCAGTTACATGGCAAAACCAGGTTGATTTTGCCATTTAAATGATTGCTACTTTAAAAAAACAAGATCATTTTACTAAAATCTCTCACTTTCTGATTCTCACACCCTATTACATCCCCCCACATCTTAATTATCCCCCTTGTGCTCAGATGTGTTCTCCCAATTACAAGAACCTTAAGAGAGGGTAAATAACACTGGTATTGTGCACATAGGGGGGGATTTATTACAGCTTGGAGAGAGATAACATGTAGAGAGCTAAAGTACCAGCCAATCAGACCTAAACTGCCATTTTTTATACACTGCCTATAAAATGAAAGGAGCTGATTGGTTGGTACTTTATCTCTTTCCACTTTATCTCTCTCCAAGTTTGATAAATCTTCCCCATAGTGCCAGATTGATTGTCAACTGTGCATAACAGGATATTAACAGGCAATCAGAAAAATAAGGTACTTCAATATGGCATCTAAAGCTGAATTACAAAATATAAATGTGAGTGTTATAGAGCAGTGCATCATATGGGGGTATATGTAATAGGGTCCGAGTTTGGTGCGGGATGTCAGCAGATAATGGTCGTATTTTTACAGCAGCAATAATTTACTAGGCAAAATCATCCTGCAATGTTACTGAGCAGCTTGTCCCCACCCCCCAGACAAACCAATCCACACAATTCCCACCTCCAAGGCAAACCAACGGCCACACAACTAAGGAGGTACCCCAGGCAATCCAGCCTTCCACAGACACACTGCTATGCAGCTCCCCCCTGCAACAGGCTGTTGTGACTGTCTGTCCTAGCCTGACTGTCTCCAAACTCTGGCTGCTGTCTGATAAGAGGGTCTATGCAGCTTTGGAGGGGTGGCAGGGATTGTTTTCACTGGGAAGGGGGGGCTGTGTTGGGGTGGTTGCCTGTGGGTATCCCCTTAGCTGTGTGGTCGTGGGGGTTGGTTGACTGGGAGAGAGTGGCTTATCTTTAATGTGGCCACTTTTCCCATGAAACCACGCCCATGTATTTTTGGACATTTTCTTTATATCGTCATAAATGTACCCTTGTTTTACCTGTGTTCCTAATTTCATTGTTGTCTGCAGTGTCTCATTATTTTCCTTGTTCTTTCTGTGTAATGCACTCATGTAGGCACTATGTGATCACAGCTCCGTCACATTCAGTGCGGGGATCCCAGCAGAAAGTCTGTGTGACCTTCCTTGATCTGGATGGGCCAGTTGACTTCAAAGTAGACCTGCATAAAAATGAACACACTCATGTCATTGCTGAGCACAAAGTAGACACCCCGGATTACTCTCACTGTTTCCCCTTCCAGGTGAGTACACATTTCTAACATTTAATGTGTTTGTCAACTAAAATTCCTCCAGAATGTTATTGTGAAATTCTTAAATTATCATAGACATAATGGGGTATATTTACTAAGCTCCCGATTTTGACCGAGATGGTGTTTTTTCTTCAAAGTGTCATCTCGGGAATTTACTATACTCAAATCACGGCAGTGATGAGGGCATTCATAATAATTTGGAATTCCTAGGAAAAAATTACGAATCAATACACCATCGGTCAAATACGCCTGCAATTTGGTAGAAATCGGTCATTTACTAAAAAGTGCAAATCACAAACACTGCCGACAATAGCCAAACACTGCCGTGCTAAAATACAATTCGTGAAAAAGTGCTAAAAAAAACCAGACCTTTTTTTCCCCGTGTTTGGATAGGCATGCACGGATCCATGAGATCCGTGCATGTTTTTCAGTGGGAAGGGGTGGGATTTTGTTATTTGTAAAAAAAAAAATTGCGTGGGGTCCCCCCTCCTAAGCCAAACCAGCCTCGGGCTCTTTGAGCCGGTCCTGGTTGAAAAAATATGGGGAAAAAAATGTCAGGGGTTCCCCCATATTTAAACAACCAGCATCGGGCTCTGCGCCTGGTCCTGGTTCCAAAAATATGGGGGACAAAAAGCGTAGGGGTCCCCCGTATTTCTGAAACCAGCACCGGGCTCCACTAGCCAGATACAAAATGCCACAGCTGGGGGACACATTTATCTAGGTCCCTGCGGCCCTGGCATTACATAACCAACTAGTCACCCCTGGCCGGGGTACCCTGGAGGAGTGGGGACCCCTTCAATCAAGGGGTCCCCCCCCTCCAGCCACTCAAGGGCCAGGGGTGAAGCCCGAGGCTGTCCCCCCCATCCAAGGGCTGCGGATGAGAGTCTGATAGCCTTTTTGTCAAAAAATTTATATTGTTTTTTGTAGCAGTACTGCAAGTCCCAGCAAGCCTCCCCCGCAAGCTGGTACTTGGAGAACCACAAGTACCAGCATGCAGTTGAAAACCAGGCCCGCTGGTACCTGTAGTACTTCTACTAAAAAAATACCCCAATAAAAACATAAGACACACACCTTGAAAGTAAAACTTTAATACATAGATCCACACCTCCATATACACATACTTACCTATGTTCACACGAGGGCCGGTCCTCTTCTCCATGTAGAATCCATGGTGTACCTGTTGAAAAAATTATACTCACAAAAACCAGTGTAGATGGCTCCTCTTTAAATCCATTTGTAATCCTGGTACTTTGCAAAATAACAAAACGGACACCCAACCTCGTACTGAAAGGGGCCCCATGTTTTAACATAGGACCCCTTTCCCCGAATGCCAGGAACCCCCTCTGACTTGTGTCTAAGAGGGTTCCATCAGCCAATCAGGGAGCGCCACATTGTGGCACCCTCCTGATTGGCTGTGTGCTCCTGTAGTGTATGACAGGCAGCACCCCGGCAATGTTACAATGTAGCGCCTATGCGCTCCATTATAACCAATGGTGGGAACTTTGTGGTCAGCGGTTGACCGAAAGTAACCTCACCGCTGACCACAAAGTTCCCACCATTGGTTATAATGGAGTGCATAGGCGCTACATTGTAACATTGGAAGATGCCTAACTCTCCCACATATACTGCTACAGGTTATACAGTCTAGGGCCCTCATTCCGAGTTGTTCGCTCGCTAGCTGCTTTTAGCAGCATTGCACATGCTAGGCCACCGCCCTCTGGGAATGTATCTTAGCTTAGCAGAATTGCGAACGAAAGATTAGCAGAATTGTGAATAGAAATTTCTTAGCAGTTTCTGAGTAGCTCCAGACCTACTCACAAATAGCGATCAGTTCAGTTAGTTTCATTCCTGGTTTGACGTCACAAACACACCCAGCGTTCACCCAGGCACTCCACCGTTTCTCCATTCCCAGAGCCTAACACTAACCTTTTCCCCTGGAAAAGTGGGCATGGCCTCGCAACTCCATATTATCAAACTATAAATAAATATATTTTCACACGCACACAATTAGCAACCTTACACATAACAGCCACAGTAGTGTTCCTTACACATAATGTCAAGTATAGTGCCAGATACACATAATGTCTACAGTATAGTGCCAGATACACATAATGTCTACAGTAGTGCAGTGCCAGATAAACATGACATGCCGCCCAGCAGTGCCAGCTACACATGATATGCTTCCCACACATGATATGCCCCCCAGCAGTGCCAGGTAGACATGATATGCCCCCCAGCAGTGATAGATAGACATGATATGCCCCCCAGCAGTGCCAGCTACACATGATATGCCCCCAGCAGTGCCAGCTACACATGATATGCCCCCAAGCAGTGCCAGCTACACATGATATACCCACCAGCAGTGCCAGCTAGATGATATGCCCCCCAGCAGTGCCAGCTAGACATGATATGCCCCCAGCAGTACCAGCTAGACATGCTATGCCCCCCCAGCAGTGCCAGATACATATGATATGCCCCCAGTAGTGGCAGCTACACATGATATGCCCCCCCAGCAGTGCCAGCTAGACATGATATGCCTCTCAGCAGTGCCAGATAGACATGATATGCCCCCCAGCAGTGCCAGATAGACATAATATGCCCCCCAAGCAGAGCCAGCTAAACATGATATGCCCCCCAGCAGTGCCAGCTAAACATGATATGCCCTCCAGCAGTGCCAGCTACACATGATATGCCACCCAGCAGTGCCAGCTAGATGATATGCCCCCCAGCAGTGCCAGCTAGACATGATACCCCCCCAGCAGTGCAGAGATAGACATGATATGCACCCCAGCAGTGACAGCTATACATGATATGCCCCCCCAGAAGTGCCAGCTAGACATGATATGCCTCCCATCAATGCCAGCTACACATGATATGCCCCCCAGCAGTGCCAGATAGACATGATATGCCCACCAGCAGTGCCAGATATACATGATATGCCCCCTTGCAGTGCCAGCTACCCATGATATGCCCCCCAGCAGTGCCAGCTACACATGATATGTCCACCAGCAGTGCCAGCTAAACATGATATGCCCTCCAGCAGTGCCAGCTACACATGATATGCCCCCCAGTAGTGCCAGCTACACGTGATATGCCTCCCAGCAGTGCCAGATAGACATGATATGCCCCCAGCAGTGCCAGATAGACATGATATGCCCCCCAGCAGTGCCAGCTACACATAATATGCCCACCAGCAGTGCCAGCTAAACATGATATGCCCCCCCAGCAGTGCTTTTCCAATGGAAGGAACACCTTTTGTGACTCCCTGTCCAGTATCATTCCCAGGAATAGGAGCCTCCGTGTTGGCTCTAGGTGAGATTTTGGACTTCTCCCTTGACGGCGCCTTTATTAGAAGATCGTCTAGGTAAGGAATTATGTTCACTCCCTGTTTGCGGAGGAGGAACATCATCTCTGCCATCATCCTGGTGAACACCCTTTGTGCCATAGAGAGACCAAATAGCAGGGTCTGGAACTGGTAGTGACAGTCCTGCAGTGCAAACCATAGATAAGCCTGATTAAGCAGCCAGATCGGAATATGAAGGTAGGCATCCTTGATATCCAGAGACACTAGGAATTCTCCCTCCTCCAGACCTAAGATCACCGCTCTAAGAGACTCCATCTTGAATTTTAACACTCGTAAATACGAGTTAAAAGTAGTGATGAGCGGGTTCGGACCCCCGGGATCCGAACCCCCCAAACTTCACCCATTTTACACGGTTCCGAGGCAGACTCGGATCTTCCCGCCTTGCTCGGTTAACCTGAGCGCGACCGAACATCATCATCCAGCTGTTGGATTCTGACGAGATTCCTATTGTATAGAAGGAGCCGCGCGTCGCTGCCATTTTCACTGGTGCTATGGAGATGATAGCGAGAGGACGTGGCTGCTTTCTCTCAGTTTCTCTGTTCAGTGTGCTGCAAATATCTGTGCTTAGTGTGCTTGCAAATATCTGTGCTCAGTGTGCTGAAAATATCTACGCTCTCTGCCTGAAAAACACTCCATATCTGTGCTGCATTGCTGTATATATAGTAGGAGGACACTGCAGAATTTTGCTGACCACCAGTATATATATAGCAGTACGGTACAGTAGTCCACTGCTCTACCTCTGTGTCGTCATGTATACTATGCATCCATACCTGTGCTGCATTTTAGTTGTGCGCAGTATATAGTAGGAGGGGACAGTGCAGAATGTTGCTGTGACCACCAGTATATATATATAGCAGTACGGTACAGTAGTCCACTGCTCTACCTCTGTGTCATCAAGTATACTATGCATCCATACCTGTGCTGCATTTTAGTTGTGCGCAGTATATAGTAGGAGGGGACAGTGCAGAATGTTGCTGTGACCACCAGTATATATATAGCAGTACGGTACAGTAGTCCACTGCTCTACCTCTGTGTCGTCATGTATACTATGCATCCATACCTGTGCTGCATTTTAGTTGTGCGCAGTATATAGTAGGAGGGGACAGTGCAGAATGTTGCTGTGACCACCAGTATATATATAGCAGTACGGTACAGTAGTCCACTGCTCTACCTCTGTGTCATCATGTATACTATGCATCCATACCTGTGCTGCATTTTAGTTGTGCGCAGTATAAAGTAGGAGGGGACAGTGCAGAATGTTGCTGTGACCACAAATATATATATAGCAGTATGGTACAGTAGTCCACTGCTCTACCTCTGTGTCGTCAAGTATACTATGCATCCATACCTGTGCGCCATTTTAGTTGTGCACAGTATATAGTAGGAGGGGACAGTGCAGAATGTTGCTGTGACCACCAGTATATATATAGCAGTACGGTACAGTAGTCCACTGCTCTTCCTCTGTGTCGTCAAGTATACTATGCATACAGGATCCCGACAGCTGGATGCTGGTGGTCAGAATACTGACACTTTTGGTAAGTAAAGTAACCCTGCCCATTACCCTCTCCCTAATCCTCCCCTCATGCAACCTAACCCTAACCTTTTCCATCAACAGCCTAATTCTAACCTCCATTCCCAGAGCCTAACACTAACCTTCACCCTAGTGCCTAACCCTAACCTTCACTGGCATACTTATATTAAAGAAGAGAGAGAGAAGGGGGGAGACACAGAGACAGAAACAAGCATGAGACACAGAGAGGGAGAGAGGGATAGAGAAAGAGGAAGGGAGGGAGAGACAGAAAGAGAAGGGCGGACACAGAGATAGAGAAGGGGAGAGTGGGCCTGAGAAAAGGGGAAGAGAATAGTAAAAGAGAATGAGAGAAAGAGACACAGATGGAGAGAAGTGGGGGAGACAGAGAGAAAACGAGGAGACAGTGAAAAAGACAAAGAGAGAGAGAGAATGAAGAGACACACAGAGAGAGAACGGCTGGAGACACAGAGAGAGAGAGAACGTCGGGAGACACAGAGAGAGAGAGAATGGTGGGAGACAGAGAGAGAGCGGTGGGAGATACCGAGAGAGAGAAAGAAAGGCGGGAGACACGGATGGAGAGAGAGAGAGAATGGCGGGAGGCACAGAGAGAGAGAGAGAATGGTGGGAGAAACAGAGAGAGAATGGTGGGAGACACAGAGAGAGAGAACGGGGGAGACACAGAGAGAGAGAACGGGGGAGACACAGAGAGAGAGAACGGGGGAGACACAGAGAGAGAGAATGGGGAGACACAGAGAGAGAGAACGGGGAATACAGAGAGAGAGAGAGATCTGTGGTGAGAGGGAAAGAATGGAGGTGAGAGGGAGAGATAGAGAGACCTGGGGTGATAGGGAGAGAGAGAACAGGGGTGAGAGGGATAGAACAGGAGTGAGAGGGAGAGAGAAGGGAAGACAGCAAGAGAGAGAGAAGGGGAAGATACATAGAGAGAGAGGGGGTGTGAAAGGTGAGTGGAAGAGAGAGAGGAGAGAAAGGAGGGGAGGTAGAGACAGAGAAAGAGAAGGGGAGAAAGAGAGAGAGGAGGGAGAGAGAAGAGGAAGATATGGAAATACAGAGAAGGGGATGAGTCAGAGAGAGAGAGATAGAGAAGGGGGAGAGAGGGAGATGGGAGAGAGAGAGAAAGGGGAGAGACAAGGGAGAAGAGAGAGAGCAGGGGAGAGGTGAGAGAGGCAGAAGAGAGAGGAGAGAGAAAGGGAATAAGAAAGGGGGAGTCAATGAGACACAGAAAGACAAAAGGGAGACATAGAAAGAAGGCTGGGGGACACAGAGACGGTGCGAGAGAGAAGGGGGAGATAGAGAAAGGGGAAGCAGAGAGAAAAAGAAGGGTGGAGGACACAAAGAGAGAGAGAAGGGGAGACAGAGAGAGAGAGAAAAGGGTAGAAGACACAAAACGAGAGTGAGAAGGGGAAGAGAGAGAGAGAGAAGGGTGGGAGACAGAGAGAGCAAGAAGGGGGAGACACAGAGAGCGAAAAGTGGAAAACACAGAGAGGGAGAGAGAGAGAAGGGTGGAGGACACGAACAGAGAGAGAGGGGGGAGACAGAGGAAAGGGTGGGAGACAGAGAGAGTGAGAAGGGAAAGTGAGAGAAAGAATGGTGGGAGACAGAGTGAAAAGGGGGAGACACAGAGACAGTGAAGAAACACAGAGAGCGAGAGAGAGAAGGGGGAGACACAGAGGGGTCAATTCAATTCTGTGCGAATTAAATAGCGCTGGGAATTAGCTCACGGGGCTATACAGTTCAGCGCAATGTCACAAGGCCGGTTCTCACTGACTAAACATGGTGTTTTGTCACAAGATCAGGCATTCACAGACATAAATGCCTGGGCGATACTGTTTCCACCACGCTAAGGTCAGAAATCAGCCTTGCGCGAGGATTGTTGTTTTGATTCCTATTCGCATCCTCGTCGTCTGTCACTGCGTGCTGCATTGAATAGCTCCAGAAGCTAATTCCCGGCGCTATTCAATCTGCGCCAAATTGAATTGACCTCAGGGGGGTAGCAGAGAGGGTGGAGACAGAGAGAGAGATGGAGCAAGTCAGAAAGAGAGATAGCGAAGGGGGCAGAGAGAGAAATAGAAGGGGGGAGACAGAGAGAGAGAGGAGAGAGAGACAGAGAGGTGGGGGGCACAGAGCAAAGTGGGGAGACAGAGAAAGAGAAGGCGTTGAGAGAGAAGAGAGAGACACAATGAGGTGGGGGGCACAGAGGGATGTGGGGAGACAGAGAAAGAGAAGGGGTAGATAGAGAAGGGGTAGACAGAGAGAGAGGTGGAGGGGGGGCACATAGAGAGAGAGAGAAGAGGGGAGACAGAGAAAGGGTTGAGACAGCCATCCCCTAAATCTCCTCCTCCTGCCCACCTACAGGTAGCATTGTGTAACCCCTCTCCCCATCAGGACAGGCAGCATTTTGTACCTTTTGCGGCATTTTGTACCTCTTACAGCAGTTGGTCCCCGCCAATATCGCTGGTAGCAGCGGCTCCTCATCTTTAGCTTCGGCAGCAGCGGGTCCCGTCTGTAGCTCCAGCAGCAGCGGTCCCCGTCTCTAGTGTAGATCCGGCAGCAGCGGGTCCCCGTATTTAGCTGCTGCGATAGCAGCGGGGTCCCATTATTTGGATTTCGCTCCTGTGAACCCGGCAACAGCAGCGTCCCGAGGGGAGGTGGCCGGTGAGAGGAAGGGGAGGAAATGTAAGTGGAGGGGAGGGACTGGACCGCCTCGACCAGCGGCCAGGGCCAGCCAGTGGATCCGCAAGTACCACTGCGCTGCACTAGTGGGGTGTATGTGGGCACTGGTTGGGTTGAACGGGTGAGGGAGGGAGTGGGCTCTCTCTCTTCAGGCAGCCATTGATGGTGACAAGAAAATATATATTTTTTATGGTCACCAAAGTCTACTAGCACAGTCTGGGCCTATTTTCATGGGGGTCCTGGAGCTGCAGCTCCACCCGCCCCATTGTTAATCCGGCCCTGGTCAGATGTGGAAGGATCTCTCAGATATCTGATAACAGCATACCCATCATACACATATGGGCACACGAACAGCTTGATCCATCTATTGATGGATCTCTATTTTTTTTAAATGGGCAGTTCTGGGTGGCAAGTGTGTGGCTGCCATATGATCACAGAGCAAATCAGCCTGTGCCTAACCCTGTCCCTTCGCTGTTGCATCCTATCCCTCCGGTCCATGCAGATTGTCAACATTTTACATGTCAACATTCTGCAGATGTGCATATGTTCAATGTCGACAATTCAACATTATCGACATCATACATGTATATAAGAACTGTATATAAGAAATATGGGGTTACATGCTTGGGAAAAGCATCTTTGACAGCTGACTATCCAGGGCAAAATGATTTAAGAAACTTTGGAGTTGATGTAGCAAACAGTGAAAACAGTGTACTCTAACACTGATAAGTTTAGTATAGGGTATAAGCTATTATCATGTGATTCAGTGCAGAGGCGTCACTCACCTCCTTAACACACAATGTGACGAAAAAAGGTGGGGCTTTGTGGGAATGGTTGGGGCTTAACTACAGAGGTGGGGCTTTGAAGGACCGAAATGGAGGCTGGGCTTTGTGATAAAGGGCGGGGCTTCGCATCCTGACACCCGTTTTTTTTGTCACTTGAGGGGTGAGGGCTGACTCCCGGTGAGTGCTGTCCCTGCAGTGCTGGCTCCTACACAGTGACAGGAGCTGAGTGTTGCACATAATATAACAGTGCAGCACTCGGCTCCTGTCACTGTGCAGGAGCGGGCATTTTGGTGTCACCCCTTGGCTGGTGACACCCGTGCCGGCCGCACCCTCCTTGTGATGCCACTGATTCAGTGGCAGGGGCTGGCTGGCAACTTTAAGCCTGGGCGACAAACACAAGCAAGTGGTCCATCTTTTCTACCAAGAAATATAAAAATGAGTTTGAGAATGTTGGGGGTGTGGTTTGCTTAATGTGGGTGTGGTTTACATAGCTCATGAAATATATAGTAACAATTACCAGCAGTTTATTTTTATTTATTTCAAATCAGAGTTTCAGCTAGAGATGTGGGGCGGGCACCTTTAGGGTTTTGGTTTTGGATCTGGATGATTTTTTTTTAAAAACCTTAAAACCAGCTAAAATCACAGAATTTGGGGGTAATTTTGATCCTATAGTATTATTAACCTCAATAACATTCATTTGCACTCTACTCTGAACAACTCACACCTCACAATATTGTTTTTAGGCCACAAGGTTGCACAGAGGTACAGTAGCTGGATGACTAAGCTAAGCGATACAAGTGGGCGGCACAAACACCTGGCCCATCTAGGAGTGGCACTGCAGTAGCAGGCAGGATGGCAGTTTTAAAAACTAGGCCCCAAAGACCACATAATGCAAAGAAAAATAAAGAGGTGCAAGATGGAATTGTCCTTGGGCCCACCCATAACCCCACCCACCCTTATGTTGTATAAACAGGACACGCACACTTTAACAATCTAATCATTTCAGTGACAGGACTATGGCCGAAATGATTGGTTTGTTTGGGCCTCCGCGAAAAAATAAGCAATTAATCTCTTCTTGCACAAACTGGCTCTTCAGTGGCAGATGTCGTCCTCATCCTCAGATTCCCCCCCCCCCCCTTCAGTGTTTACATCCTCATCCAGAGAAATAATATTCAAACAAAACCTCCCCATTTATGTGTCAGTGGACTGCTTACGCTATTACCCAAAGTTTCTGAGCTTGACGATGACTTATGCTGAATGCGCTGCAGGTGACGTATAAGGGAGGATGTTCCTAAGTGGTTAACATCCGTACCCCTACTTATTATGGATTGACAAAGGCAACAGGTGGCTTGACACCTACTGTCCGGATTTGTGGAGAAATAATGCCACACTGAAGAAGTGGTTTTTTGGTATTTTGCCCAGTCATGACAATTGGCTTTTTCATCCCAGGGCCAACAATTGCCTCCACTGATTCCTTATTCAAACAAACCACATCACCATCAGAATCCTCATCGTCAACTTCCTCCGCAGCGCCAGCTACACCCATATCCTCCTCATCCTGGTGTACTTCTACAGTGACATCCTCAATCTCAATATCATCAACTGGACTGGTGGTGTTCCTACCAGCGCTCGCAGGGGATGTGCAAATGGTGGTAGGAGCCTCCTCTACCCATACAGTGTTGTGAAGATCAGGCCTAGACATGGCAACCACAGACAGTGCCAACACTCCTGTATTTTCACTACACCCCTGTAATTTTACAGCATACAAAACAGGGCCAGTGTACATTGATTTTCACTGCACCCTAGAATAATTACAGCATACAAGACAGGGCCAGTGTACATTGATTTTCACTGCACCCTAGAATAATTACAGCATACAAGATAGGGCCAGTGTACATTGATTTTCACTGCACCCTAGAATAATTACAGCATACAAAACAGGGCCAGTGTACATTGATTTTCACTGCACCCTAGAAAAATTACCGCATACAAGACAGGGCCAGTGTACATTGATTTTCACTGCACCCGAGAATAATTACAGCATACAAGACAGGGACAATGTACATTGATTTTCACTGCACCCTAGAATGATTACAGCATACAAGACAGGGCCACTGTACATTGATTTTCACTGCACCCCTGAATTTTTACAACATACAGGGCCATTGTAATGTTATTTGAACAGCAACACCCCTATATTTCCTTCATACAAGAGCAGAGTGCTTTTAATTTTTGACAAATTGACCTTTGAATTTTTACAACATACCGGTCCGGCAGTACCCCTATATTTTATAGCATACAGCAGTGTGCTTTTAATTTTTTACAACTGCACCCCGGAATTTTTACAAAATACAGGGCCAGTGTAATGTTATTTGAACAGCAACACCCCTATATTTTACATATATTTAAGCGATACAAGTGGGTGGCACAAACACCTGGACCATCTAGGAGTGGCACTGTAGTGGCAGAAAGGATGTCAGTTTTAAAAACTAGGCCCCAAAGAGCACATAATGCAAATAAAAAAAAAGAGGTGCAACGAGGTAGCTGGATGACTAAGGGCCAGTGTAATATTATTTGAACAGCAACACCCCTATATTTTACAGCATACAGCAGTGTGCTTTTCATTTTTAACTGCGTGCCTGAAGTTTTACAACATTCAGGGCCAGCAGCACCCATATATTTTACAGCATATAGCAATGTGCTTTTAATTTTGAATAACTGCACGCCTGAATTTTTACAACATACAGGGCCAGCAGCACCCCTATATTTTAAAGCATACAGGAGCAGTGTGCTTTAATTTTTAACAGCTGAACCCCTGACTTTTTATAGCATACAGCGCCAGTGTAATGGTATTTGAACAGCAACACCCCTATATTTTACAGAATACAGCCGTGTGCTTTTAATTTTTAACTGCACCCTTGAATTCTGACAATATACAAGACCAGCAGCAGCCCAATATTTACATACAGGAGCAGTGAGCTTTTAATTTTTAACAATTTGCCCCCTAAATTTTTACAACATACAGGGCCAGCAGCAACCCTATATTTTACAGCATACAGAATGACAGTTATCATGCACCCTGTACAACACAGTGACAGCATAGACAGCAACACCCATGTACAGCTGCAGCACATGAAACACCAGTGACAGACAGTGACAGACAGGACAGCACTCCTAACACAGCACACATAAACCACAGTGACTGCAACAGCACCCCTACAGAGCACACACTAACCCCACCCGATGCCACCACCCACAGAGAGTCAACAATAACTAGGTCGACAGGTTTTCTAGGTCGACAGGATGTCTAAGTTGACATGTACTAGTTCGACAGGTCAAAAGGTCAACATGAGTTTTTTACAATTTTTTTCTTTTATTTTGAACCTTTTCATACTTAACGATCCACGTGGACTACGATTGGAACAGTAATCTTGCCTGAAGCATGATGAGCGAAGCAAGCCAATGCTTTGGCACACGGTGCACTAATTGGGGTTCCCGGTCACTCTACGAAGAAAACGACACCAAAAAAACATAAAAAACTCATGTCGACCTTTTGACCTTTTGACCTAGACCATATCGACCTAAAGACCCTGTCGGCCTAGAGACCATGTCGACCTAGTTACTGTCAACCAATAGTGGTTGACCTAGACACTGTCGACCTAGTTACTATCTACCTTCCATACCACACCAAACAAAAAGACAATATAATATTCTGGCATGCCACAAGTATTCAATGAAATAAAGACACACAGTGTTATTTATAGAAACATAGACTGTGACAGCAGATAAGACCCACTTGCCCCATCTAGTATGCCCTAATCACATGTGCATGCACACACTAGTGTTCACTTTTTGTCAGGAGCCAATTAACCAACTGTACCAGTATATTTTTGGAGTGTGGGAGGAAAACAGAGTACCTGAAGGAATCCCACACAAGCACAGCTAGGGCCATGGTGAGAATCAAACCTGTGACCTCAGTGTTGTGAGGTAGTAATGCTAACCATTACACCAGGGCTGGCCAGAGTCAGTGAGCTACTCTGAAAACTGAAAAGCTTTTTTGGTCTACTAAGGTAACACACTTGCGCGCACTGCAGGAGTGCACGGAAAGGGGGGAGTTGCATAGCAAAAAGGGATGAGCCATAGCAAAAATTGGGCTTGGCCACAGTGCACGGGGTGTGGGAATTGTCTCGCTGAAATCACACATTGGCCTCCACAGAAAAAAACATACACAATGGCCCCCACAGTAATAACACATTGGCCCCCACAGGAAAACACACTCACTCACACACACACATACATACTGTCTCCCACAAGAAAAACCTAAACAGATTGTCCTCCAAATGGGTAAAAAAAACATAATTAAAAGACCCAATCACCAGCTAAAACTTGCAATTGACTTGCTTTTTGCACTTTTAATTAATCTGACTGTTGGTGCATGCAAAATCTTTATTGAGGATCAGCAGTGTATCAAATCCAAAATATGCTATATTTAATCAGAAAAAACTCTATATCACCATATAGTTTGATTTATAATGTGATAGTGTGATATGCCCCTTTACCTATCTACTTTAGTTCTGACTCTTTAAAGTACATTTGAGCTCTGACATGTTTGCAGATTTTTTTTCTAATTAAATATATCACTTTAGGTCATAGATACATCTCACAAGAGATGTAGTCACACAATAGTACCCCCAATTCAAATTATGCCACACAGTAGCACAATCATATTCACATTACACTGAATGTAGTGACCTTGATTCATATTACACATATACTGTAGTAGTGTCCCTTATTCACATTACAATACACAGTAGTGGTCCTTATACATGTTATGTCACTCAGTAGTGTCCCTTATACACAATGCCGACAGTAGTGGTGCCCTTTACACTTAATGCCCACAGCAGTAGTGCCTCTTACACATAATGCCCACAGTAGTCGTGCTGCTTACACACAAAATGACCACAGTAATAGTGCCAGTTACACTTTATGCCCACAGTAATTGTGCCCCTTACACTTAAAGCCCACAGTAATGGTGCAGCTTGTACATAATGCCCACAATAATAGTAGTACCATTTACACACAAAATGTCCACAGTAGTAGTGCCGGTAACACACAAAATGCCCACAGTAGTTTTGCCCCTTACACTTAATATCCACATTAGTAGTACCGCTTATACACAAAATGCCCACAATAATTGTGCCCCTTGCACTTAATGCCCACAGTAATGGTGCCGCTCAAACATAATGCTCACAGTAGTTGTGCTACTTACACAAAAAATGCACACGGTAGTTATGCTCCTTACACTTAATGCCCAAAGTAGTAGTGTTATTTACACATAAAATTCCTAAAATAGTCGTGCCCCTTATATTTAATGCCCACAGTAGTTGTGCCCCTTACACTGAATGCCCACATTAGTAGTGCTGCTAACACACAAAATGCCCACAGTAGTTTTACCCCTTACACTTAATGCCCACATTAGTAGAGCCGCTTACACACAAAATGCCCACAATAGTTGTGCTTCTTACACTTAAGGCCCACATTAGCAGTGCCGCTTACACACAAAATGCCCACAATAGTTGTGCCCCTTACACTTAATGCGCACATTAATAGTGCCGCTTACACACAAAATGCCAACACACAGTACTATACTTGCCTGAAGCCCTGCTCCTGCACTCACCACCACCTGGTCCAACAGCTCCTTGCGTTTGGCTCTATGCGAGAGTCATCATGACAATCCCTCCCTGCACGCACTGCAGGAGCTGAAAGGCGAAGCTCAGGAGTGAGCGCCATCCTCCGACTGTAGTGAAAGAACCGCCAGGCGCTCATTGGTACAAAATCTCTGTAGGCGTCCGCCAAATGGCTCACATCTCCTCAGTGTTGGGCTGCAGCACTCGGCCCTGCTTACCTGACAAGTCTTCAATCATGCTCGGCTGACTGCTTGCATCCTGCTTGACCATTTGCTAGCTGCACACATGCAAAAAAACAATAATAATAAAAAA
Organism: Pseudophryne corroboree; assembly: GCF_028390025.1. Taxonomy (NCBI): domain Eukaryota; kingdom Metazoa; phylum Chordata; class Amphibia; order Anura; family Myobatrachidae; genus Pseudophryne; species Pseudophryne corroboree. The sequence goes on along the minus strand of NC_086446.1, from coordinate 706,639,921 downwards.
TAAAAAAAATAAAAATAATATACACACACACACACACACACACACACACACACACACACACACACACACACTTATAGTATAAAGAATTAGTGTCTCCCCCCAAAGCACTTAACTGGTTTCTGAAGTGGTAGAGAAAACATGCAGCAGGCTATCCTCTTCTCTGGAGCACTGATCACCTCTGCCCTCTCTGTCCCTCTCCTCCCTGGGGGCAATGAAAACTCTGAGAGTGCCTCTGTCTCTTTTTTTTTTAGCTCCAGGCTCATCCCATCACACTGCTCTGTTAAGCCCAAACCCCTTTCCCACTCTCTTGGAAAGGAAGCCTTGGCTCCCAATTGGTTATTGATGGCCATCTTCTTGTAGCCTGCTATGGTGGCAACCATTTTTAGTTAGCCCCTGCTGTCAGTCATTACGGCCAGAGCAGGAGCATACTGCAGTCAGGTGACCCTGAAATTCTAAAATTGTAGTGGATCAGGGGTAAGGCGGCACTCTGCCCCCCTGCCAAGCTTGCCACTAAGTGGGTAAGGAGGATGTTAAACTATTAATCCACAAATATTAATAATACTTTAGTTCATTACAAATAACATAATACTTAATTTAAAGTATACACAACTCCGTAGTCAATAAAGTGAGCTACATTACTTAAAATCCAAACTATTCATTTGAGATCTCCCAGACATGCAAAAAGCCCCAAACAATGATGACTTAGAATGATCCCTTACTTCTCACCAGGTTCCTGCAGAAGAAGAAGACTACTCAGTCTGGTCTCTCCACGCAGTTGTGCATGGGGAACACCTCAATGTCAATGAGACCAAGACGATTGTAATTGTCAGTGGACGTGATGCGTGCTTCATCCAGACTGATAAAACCACATACAAGCCGGGTGATACAGGTAGGACCAAACAGCATGGAATCACATAGCAGCTAATATTAAACAGTTGGGATATAAAATGGACAAACAATGTGCTTAAATATATTTTGAGACTTTGGAACTCATTGTCCTTTATTGGAGTATTTGGCTTTGAAATAAAAGAACAGTATTGTTCAAAAAAGCACCTCTAACTGGCTCTTTCAATTCAACTAATCCATACCTCCCAACATGAGCCATTCCAGGAGGGACAAAACGCTCTCTACCTGGACTTCCCTCTTATTTTTTGATTGCCAACACCTGTGTTAATATACCTTCTTATCAATTAAATAATTGAACATAGGTGATGCCAATTACATATAAGAGGGATGGCCAGGAGCAGTACATTTTGTCCCTCCTGGAATGGGTCATGTTGAGAGGCATGCTAATCAGAGTTACCGCCATACTGTAGATGTCAGTGTGACCTCAGTGCTTATTTGTTGACACAGGTACATTGTTTCTTTTACTTTGTGCAAATGTCTTATACAGTATCTCTTGTAAGCCATCTCCCGATGCAGAGGCCTTTTACTGGTAAAAACAGGTGCATCCTTTCCTCTCCATCACTACAGTATGTTGCTTTTGTATTGTTGTATAGCCGTGACGTACAGTCAGGGTAGCAGGGGAGGCAGAGCTTTCACTGTCATACTCCCGTAAACTCCATAGTCTTCACTGTAAAGAATATTATATTAATTCAATGAAGACATTTTTAACGTATTATATATTTTTTTATTAATTCATCTTATTTTTCTATTATTCTAATCATTTTCGTAGTCAAAACTCACCACCAAATGATATACTGTATGTGTGTGTGTGTAACTCATTCTCTGATACTAGCATGTGCCTCCCCAGCCATTGACCTCACTGCACCTCACTGCTGTATAGACAATTGCATGTAATGTGCCACATTCATATACAGTATCTCAGCTACTGTACTACCACTAGCAAAGTACCAAAAACTGTTCAGGATTAAAATTGTATAATTGTACAACCCTTAATGTGTTATGGATGAAGAATTGTGTTCATTTATACGATTATTTTCTTGACTAAAATACTGTAAGTATAGACACTTTACCTGATATTAATTATTTGATGATTTTAGTGAGGTTTCGGGTGATATCTGTGGACGCGAATTTCCATCCTGCACCAAAAACGGTGAGATTTATATTTTTTGCATCCCATTAAATTGCAAATGACAACTTGGTAACATAGGAATAAGGCAGAAAGTACATAAACCTGAAACAGACCTTTTTTTGAAATAGGGAAATACTGTAGAGTGGACCCTATTCAGTAAGGATTGCAAATTCTGCTAAGTAGTAGTTGCTGCGATCAAATAGTAGCCGCCCAGAAATACAGAATAAACATGCATCGTAGAAATGGCGAATGCATTGCAATATGCAGCTGTTCGCAGAACCATACGCAACTACCGGAACATCGAGCCAGGCAAGGTCATCCGCAATTCTTGCAACACAAAAGGATGACTGACATCAGAGGCCCTCATTAAAAACTCCTTGGTACGCCTGTGTTTTTTCAACACACCCAGAAAACGTCAGACAGTGGCTGCATTGCGATCACAATGTGCATACATTTTCTGTTACTATTTTATTCACATGTGCGCAATGCGAATGATGCGCATGCACAGTCATTTGATAATTGGCCGGATTGCGATTTACAAATTTTGCAATCTAACCTGAATGAGGTCCTGTGTCAGTAACAACCAGTGACAACTACTCACCAAACAGATTACAGTACATGAATTAGAAGGGAAAATTTATCAAAGCTTGGAGAGAGATAAATGGGGTTATTTACTGAAGGTCAATTTTCATTGATTTCAAATTGATGAAAATTGATCTCAATTATTGTTGAGCTTCATTTTTTATATTGATTTTTAAATGTTTGTTAATGTACGTTTTAGCCCTGGAAGTACATTGATTTTGATTGATTTAAATCAGGGATGGGGAACCTTCGGTCCTCCAGCTGCTGTTGAACTACACATCCCAGCATGCCTTGCAACAGTTTTAGCATGGCCAAATAGCAAAACTGTAGCAAGGCATGCTGGTATGTGTAGTTCAACAACAGCTGGAGGACCGAAGGTTCCCCATCCCTGATTTAAATCTTTCAACATCGTCCTTTAGTAAATACCTGTATATCCCAAAGTACTAACCAATCAGTTCCCGCCAATTTGAAGGCTGTTTGAAGAAAGACAAAAGCTAATTGGTTGGTACTTTATCTCTCTCCACTTTATCATTCTCCAAGCTGAATAAACAGTAGTTTATTCAAATTATTATTTTTAAGTGGGCATAGAAAATTACTATTAATACAGCAAATTAATGAATGAATCAATCAATTAATTAAAGGTTTTATGTGCACAGCTACTAAATAACATTTTTTTTTCTTAACTGAAATCTGACAATGTACTAGTTGGTATTAAAAGCTTTAACACTTTATAAGTGTTATATATTACAGGTTGTGTATCCCTTATCCAAAATGCTTGAAACCAGAGGTATTTTGGATATCGGATTTTTCCGTATATTGAAATAATTGCATACCATAATGAGATGTTATGGCGATGGGACCCAAATCTAAGCACAGAATGGATTTATGTTTCATATACACCTTATACACACAGCCTGAAGAAACAGTAATTTTAGCCAATATTTTTAATAACTTTGTACATTAAACAAAGTGTGTCTACATTCACACAATTCATTTATGTTTCATATACACCTTATACACACAGCCTGAAGGTCATTGAATACAATATTTTAATAACTTTGTGTATTAAACAAAGTTTCCATATATTGAGCCATCAGAAAATAAAGGTTTCACTATCTCACTCTCACTCAAATTACGTATTTCGGAATATTCAGTATTTCGGAATATTTGGATATGGGATACTCAACCTGTAGATACATTTGAATCAAATAAAGAGATACTGAGAATAATGCTATCACAGAGGTACCAAACTGCTCAGTATAAAGTGAGAAATAAAGTATAAGATATAACAAATATGAACTAAAAACACTTTTTTTATATTCTGATATTGGATCATTCATTATGTTTGCAATATTCTACAGATCAGATAATTAGAATATAATATGATACTGTACAATGGGGGTAATTCCAAGTTGATCGCAGCAGGAACTTTTTTAGCAGTTGGGCAAAACCATGTGCACTGCAGGGGAGGCAGATGTAACATGTGCAGAGAGAGTTAGATTTGGGTGTGGTGAGTTCAATCTGCAATCTAAACTGCAGTGTAAAAATCAAGCAGCCAGTATTTACCCTGCACAGAAACAAAATAACCCACCCAAATCTAACTCTAACTGCACATGTTATATCTGCCTCCCCTGCAGTGCGCATGGTTTTGCCCAACTGCTAAAAATTTTCCTGCTGCGATCAACTTGGAATTACCCCCAATGTTATCATTTTTCAGCTTCATACAATTTAATTAATAGTGCTAAAACATACAAGCTTTCTTACAAAAGTAAGGTTCATCTGTATAGCAAACACTTCCAACATTGCTACAAGGTACAGAAGTGACCTTGTACACCTACTGTAGCAATTCAAGTGTCACTTGAATCGGACGTCTGTCTTTTGCCCCTTTACCCAGCTGAGTTGCAGACAATAACTACATGAAATGCCAGCATCAGTGATCAGGGTAATCACGCATTCTATTTTTTATTTTTTTTTACAATTTTATATAGAGACGAGATATGATGTAAGCAGGAAGAGCAATCACCAGACCTTTCTCTATGGGGTTTGAGCTGGGCGAAAAATAGAGGAGGGCCAAATAAAAAAAATATTTTGGTGTTAATTTGGTTTTAAACTAAATTTAAATCAAATGTCATAAATACGTTGCAACAGCTTCTAGAAGTTTTACATGTTTATTTAAAATGTAGAACTTCCAGGTCCAGTTATAATTATATAACCTGAGCCATGATCACATACCACATTGTGTAGTCACACCATATGTCCACAATACTAAGAAGAATAAAGTCAGAAGAGAACACATCACTGTGGTGGCAATTTAGGCAAACGTGTCTGAACCATAATTCTGCAATGGAAATAGATAAAACATAACATTGGGAAATGCAGTATGCCAAGTACGTTACTAAGTCATTTCTGTTCATGTAAATGTTTTGACACTTCTAAGTATAGTGGAAATCAAAGGAAAACATGTCACCCTATATATCCCCTGTCATTCATAGGGGGGGAATGTAATAGGGTGTGAGAATCAGAAAGTGAGCAATTTTGTGGGAGTACTCCTGTTATTTTCTGAAGTGGCAATCATTTACATGACAAAATCTACCTGGTTTTGCCATATACTGTACATGGGCCCTCATTCCGAGTTGTTTGCATGCAAGCTGCTTTTAGCAGATTTACTCACGCTAAGCCGCCGCCTACTGGGAGTGAATCTTAGCTTCTTAAAATTGCGAACGACGTATTCGTAATATTGCGATTAGACCTCTCTTAGCAGTTTCTGAGTAGCTCCAGACTTACTCGGCATCTGCGATCAGTTCAGTGCTTGTCGTTCCTGGTTTGACGTCACAAACACACCCAGCGTTCGCCAGACACTCCTCAATTTCTCCGGCCACTCCCGCGTTTTTCCCAGAAACGGTAGCGTTTTTCCGCACACACCCATAAAACGGCCAGTTTCCGCCCAGTAACACCCACTTCCTGTCAATCACATTACGATCACCAGAACGATGAAAAAGCCGTGAGTAAAATTCCTAACTGCATAGCAAATTTACTTGGCGCAGTCGCACTGCGGACATTGCGCATGCAATGCGAAAAAATTTACCGAGCGAACAACTCGGAATGACCACCATGATTACCACTCAAAAAAACAAACCAGGAGATCTCTCTCAAAATCTCTCACTTTGTGATTCTCACACCCTGTTAAATTTTCCCCCTTATGTCTGTTTGTTAAACTATTTGTTGAGGTAACAATTGGACTTGTCAGCCACCCAAAGTATAAAGTATATTGAAGGGAGTTGAATGCTGCAGTATACGTATTTGGATCCTTTGTCAGTCTTGCAAAGGCGACTTTATGCAAATACTGGTACTAGTCCTTTTCTGGTGTACAAGCCAAGGGCGGATTGGGATGGAAAACCCCTAATGGGGGTGTGGTCTGATGAGGTGGTGGAGTCTGTTGAGGGGGGCCTGTTTGTAAGCAATTGTGGCCATCCATGCGTCTTTGGCTGCAGTTGTGTCTGAGACCAGGGGCGGATTGGGAACTAAAAGTGGCCCAGAAAATTTTTGTAGAAGTGTCCTGATGTGGGCAGCACAAGACGAATAACACAGGGCCGTAACTACGTGTGTGCCAAGTGGGCTTGTCACACAGCGCAGTTGCCCTGAGGGCGCACGACCAGCGGCATGTAATGAGTCAAATTGACTCATTACATGCCGCATCTGAAGTCTGCGCCGTGCGCCGCCGCCACGCTGTGAAGGAGAGAGCAGCGGTTCCTCCATCCCAGCATCCACAGCAGCGCCGGGCAGCCTATACGGAAGGAGAGGGGCTATGCTGCAGCGGCGCTTACTACCAATGAAATAGTGCTGCTGCGGCTCCAGTCCCCCTCCCTCCTCATCCTTCTCACCTGCCTGCACCGAGGGAGCTGCACGAGGAGCCTGTCAGCGGGGAGATGGTAAGTATGTCTCTCTCTCTCTCTCTCTCTCTCTCTCTGTTGGACACCGTCTACCATAATGTGTAAAAAGGGGGTCTGGCTGCCGCAATGTGTAAAAAGGGGGCCTGGCTGCCGCAATGTGTAAAAAGCGGGCGTGGCTGCCGCAATGTGTAAAAAGGGTGACTGGCTGCTGCAATGTGTAAACAGGGGGACTGGCTGCCGCAATGTGTACAAAGGGGGACTGGCTGCCTCAATGTGTAAAAAGGGGGGTCTGGTTGCCACAATGTGTAAAAAGGGGGCCAGGCTGCCGCAATGTGTAAAAAGGGGGCCTGGCTGCCATAATGTGTAAAAAGGGGTACTGCCTGCCGCAATGTGTAAAAAGGGGGCCTGGCTGCCGAAATGTGTAAAAAAGGGGCCTGGCAGCCGTAATGTGTAAAAAGGGGGACTGGATGCTGTAGTGTGTAAAAAGGGGGACTGGCTGCCGTAATGTGTAAAAAGGGGGCCTGGCTGCCGTAATGTGTAAAAACGGGGACGCTGGCTGCCGTAATGTGTAAAAAGGGGATGCTGTCTTGCTGTAATGTGTAAAAAAGGGCGCCTGGCTGCCGCAATGTGTAAAAAGGGGGCCTGGCTGCCGCAATGTGTAAAAAGGGGGACTGGCTGCCGCAATGTGTAAAAAGGGGGACTGGCTGCCGCAATGTGTAAAAAAGGGGACTGGCTGCCGCAATGTGTAAAAAGGGGGACTGGCTGCCGTAATATGTGAAAAGGGGGACTGGCTGCCGTAATGTGTAAAAAGGGGGACTGGCTGCCGTAATGTGTAAAAACGGGGACGCTGTCTGCTGTCATGTGTAAAAAGGGGACGCTGTCTGCCGTAATGTTAAAAAAGGGGACGCTGTGTGCTGTAATGTGTAAAAAAGGGGGCCTGGCTGCCGCAATGTGTAAAAAGGGGAACTGGCTGCTGCAGTGTGTAAAACAGGTGGACTGGCTGCCGCAATGTGTAAAAAGGGGGACTGTCTGCTGTAATGTGTAAAAAGGGGGACGCTGTCTGCTGTAATTTATAAAAGTGGCTCTACCTGGTGTAGTGGCGCTACTGTGCAGCGTAATTTGAATAATGGAGACTACTGTGTACCGTAGTATGAATTTCTATTATTTTGTGGCCACGCCCATTCCCATGAAGCCACACACCTATATATTTTTTGCGTGCCTACGGCGCGCACTGCCCCTATCTTACATGTGGGGGGGGGCGCCAATGTCGTTTCTTGCACACAGCGCTAAAATGCCTAGTTACGGCACTGGAATAACATACTGTGTAGCCATGGCAGCATCACTGTGGCAGAATTACTGTACTGCAGAGTTTGAATAACAGAATGAATGGGGACAATGCAGTGTACTGAGTGTGGTGGGCTGCTTGCCATGTGGGGGGTGGCCCACATGACAAAACACAAAATAGGCCCCACAGACAAGTTGGCCGACCAGGAGTCTTCCTGGTGAGCCCTATGGCCAATCAGCCCTTGGTACAAGCCTCTCCCTGGTGTACAAGCCCCTCCCAGGTGTACAAGTTCCTCCCTGGTGTACAAGCTCCTCCTTGGTTTACAAGCCTTTTCCTGGTATATAAGCCCCTCCCTGTTGTATAAGCCGTTCCCTGGTGTACAAGCCCTAATCTAGTGTACAAGCTCCTCCCTAGTGTACAAGTCCCTCCTTGGTGTACAAGCCCCTCCTTGGTGTATAAGCATGCATCTGCATGTGCAAGGACTAAGATGCCCACTTTGTGCTTCTTTAGATGGTAAAATCCTGCTTGGGGCATCTTTAAATGCAACCATTATCTAAAATTGCATCAGCCACATGCGAAGTGTAGATTGTCCATCACAGTCTGGCTTTCAATTTGAGTGATTAATCGTCTGAGCACAGAGCCACGTCAGCAACACGGCCATGATACGCCTATAAGATGTACCATCTCCATTCATTCACATAGCCACTTCCTTGTCACCTCTCAGTCGTCACCCTGCCGCTATAGATGCGTACACAGGAGAAAATATATCCAACTGCATCTGACAACAATATTGTGTCCGCATACCTCCCAACATGACCCTCTCCAGGAGGGACAGAATGCTCTGCTCCTGGACTTCCCTCTTAATTTATGATTGCCATCACCTGTTCTGAAACACTTTTCTTATCCATTAACCTGTTCAACACAGGTGCCAGCAATCGTACATTAAGAGTGAAGTCCAGAAACAGAGCATTGTGTCCCTGCTGGAGAGGGTCATGTTGGGAGGTATGTGTCCGACACTCCCAATCAGGCCCTGCTGTATACAGCTGATCTGTTTCACAATGCTAAACACATAATGAGACTGTAAAACTCTTGAGAATACAGATTAGTGCTTTTACCCCCAGTGTTATGAGATGAAGCAATGATACTGCTGTATACTGTTTACCTGACTGCATGTATCTAATACATAGTTATGAAGTCATTAAGAATTTATTTTCACTGTGCTGTTTTCTTTTTCTTTGTTATCAGATTTCTGTGATTAAGCTAAAGGTAAGTATTACATTACCAATTTCTGTATCTGATTATGTTTTAATTTAACCATTTATATGGGTTGAAGAACAAGACCAATGTTTATTTTACATTAAAAGGTCCATCATATCAAGTCATGCACCATCGCTTAGAGAGTGATAAAATGGACAGAGAAAAAGTACCAGACAATCAGCTCCTAACTGTCATTTTTCAAACACAGCCTGAGACATGGCAGTTAGGAGCTGATTGGCTGGTACTCTATCTCTCTCCACTTTATCTCTCTCTAAGCGATGATGCATCTAGCCCACAGTCATTTTTGCTTTTATTATTTTCTGGTTATTATGTTATGTGCTCCTGTATTTTGGATTGTATCTACTAAATGTTACTGCTGATGTTACCAGGAAAACTATTACAAAATCTTAAACTTATCAAATGTTTACATCACTCTGGGGGTGTACCCAGCGCTCCCCGTAATGCTGGGCTGCCCCCCAGACACTCCGCTTGCACTGTTGGCTCCTCTACAGGGACACGAGCTGGGCGCTGCACGATAATATCTCCCATTCACTGAGGAGGAGTCAGCAGTTTGGTGTCACCCCCTAGAAGGCTGACACCCGGGTGCCGTCCTCACACAGTGCCGGATTAAACCCTGTGGAGGCCCCTAGTCAGTCTAAATACCGGGGCTCCCTCGCAAATTACCTCCTAATACGTTTTTAATTTTACCAATTAACAGTCTACAATCTGGAAACTGTAATCTGATGTCTATGATTTCTGTACTTTAAGTTGTTAATGGGTACATTACATTAATACAGTATTTTCTCTATAACATCTTTAATGTAAGGTTTTAGGGGTCTATTTACTAAGAGTTGGACAGAGATAAAGTGGATGGAGATAAAGTACCAGCCAATCAGCTCCTAAGTGTCATTTTTCAAACCCAGCCTGTGACATGGCAGGAGCTGATTGGCTGGTACTTTATCTCTGTCCAAGGCTTAGTAAATAGACCCCTTAGTTTCTTTGAGTTGATTCATTTTTTCTATCTTTTGGAAACAATTTATGAAAATTTTTCAAGATCAAATGAATATTATATTTATCTGTGGTTGGGGGTTCCTAAAAGGTGCGGCGCCCAAAGACCGATGCCTACTCTGCCTATTTGGTAATCCGGCACTATCCACACCCCTACATCCCACAAGTGATGCCTCTGCCACAATGGATTACAACAGATCTATCTTTACTCTGTTTTCTCACAGGATCCAAACCAGAACCGCATTGGACAATGGCTGAATGCACCTGTTAACCATGGGATTGGTGATTTCACTTTCCCTTTGTCCAATGAACTATCTCTTGGAAGATATACAATTGACATACCTTCTGCATGTGCAAAAGACTTTACTGTGTCTGAATATGGTAAGTTGCACATAAACCAAAGCGTAGTAATAGATTTACATATAAAAAATAAATATACTAACATATGGTTATAATGAAGTTTACAACAGTAAAATTGCACAACAATGTGTATAAATAAGTCAATGCTTTGCCAACATCTGCAAGTTTTTGATTTGCAGAGCATAAATTGTGTATCATAAAGTATAACATATTTGTTACTATTTCATAGTTTATATCCTGAGGAACTGTACGACTATTGTCACAGAGTTCTGTAATCCCTACTGATGTCCCTAGGTCTATGTATATAACCTGTATGAGTATGTATAACCCAGTGTATACAGCAAACATGACCCATGTAAATGATGTCTAGTCCATGGCCTAAATCAGACCTGATCGCAGAAGTAAAATCTTTCTTTAATGGGCAAAACCATATGCACTGCAGGTGGGACAAATATAACATGGGCAGAGAGAGTTAGATTTGGATGGGTTATTTTGTTAATGTGTAGGGTAAATAATACTGGCTGCTTTATTTTTACACTGCAATTAGATTTCAGTTTGAACACACCCCACCCAAAATCTAAAGCTCTCTGCACATGATATACCTGCCCCACCTGCACTGCACATGGTTTTGCCCATTAGAGAAAGAAATTGCTGCTGTGATCAGGTCTGAATTAGGCCCACAGTTATGAAGGGTAATCTGTATACTTTGTATAGTCCACATTATGAACATCTAGAACAGTGTTGGACTGGGGCATAATGGGTCCACAGGGGTAGGATGCTATGATAAGGGTCCATGTCATTCACCAGTCCGTGGTCCTGCTGTGCCAAGTAAATGACCCACTAATAAAGTAACAATGTTTTATTTCAGTGAATGGTCTGGAACTTGAGTTGTAAGAGAGGAAAAGGTAACCTTAGGAAGTGGGACCCACTGAGGAGATCCCTTACCACCCCTGTCACCCAGTCTAGTACTAAACATAATAATAATCAGTGGCGTCACAAGCCGGGTGTGGTGGGTGCGGCCCGCACCCTGGGTGTGACACCTAGAAGGGGTGACACCAATCTGTGGGCTCCTCCGCAATGACACAGGAGCCAGGTGCTGCAGTGTGAAATTCTGCTGCAGCACCCAGTTCCTGTCATAGAAGAGGAGCCGACAACGCTACAAACAGTCTCAGGGGGCAACTCAGTAAAGACATATAACGGTATATGCAATTGTGGTCGAATTCCCGAAATTGTCGAATTTCGGGTCATTTTCGACCCAAAAAAAAAATCGCCTATGCAATTAAGTGCTTTCCGACCAAAAAACGGACTTTCAAAATTCGACTTTTTGAAATTCGAATTTTTGCAAATTCGACTTTTCTGCAATGATATAAGTGCTGCAATTCGACCAAAGCATATTCAATTCAAGTTTGGAAATTCGACAGCAGTGCTTTTAGACAGCAAATTCGTCATTTTCAATCCGCCACACTTTGGAGGGTGAAAACAAATAAAAAAAATTTAAACATGTTTTTTTTTTTTTTTTGGGGAATAGCAGATCTATTTATATTAGAAGGGATTAGGTACTTTTTTTTTTTTTTGGAGGCACAAATATTATTTATATATTTTTTAAAATATTATTTTTTTTTTATTTTTTTTTTATGCTGGAACGGTGAAATCATAAAAAAAAATGGCGTGGGGTCCCCCCTCCAAAGCATAACCAGCCTCGGGCTCTTCGAGCTGGTCCTGGTTCTAAAAATGCGGGGAAAAAATTGACAGGGGTTCCCCCGTATTTTTAAAACCAGCACCGGGCTCTGCGCCTGGTGCTGGTGCCAAAAATACGGGGGACAAAAAGAGTAGGGGTCCCCCGTATTTTTAACACCAGCATCGGGCTCCACTAGCTGGACAGATAATGCCACAGCCGGGGGTCACTTTTATGCCGTGCCCTGCGGCCGTGGCATCAAATATCCAACTAGTCACCCCTGGCCGGGGTACCCTGGGGGAGTGGGGACCCCTTCAATCAAGGGGTCCCCCCCCAGCCACCCAAGGGCCAGGGGTGAAGCCCGAGGCTGTGTCCCCCCCATCCAATGGGCTGCGGATGGGGGGGCTGATAGCCTTTTGTGATAATAAAAAGATATTGTTTCTTCCAGTAGTACTACAAGTCCCAGCAAGCCTCCCCCGCAAGCTGGTACTTGGAGAACCACAAGTACCAGCATGCGGGAGAAAAACGGGCCCGCTGGTACCTGTAGTACTACTGGGAAAAAAATACCCAAATAAAAACAGGACACACACACCGTCGACAGCAATTTCTTTCTCTAATGGGCAAAACCATGTGCAGTGCAGGTGGGGCAGGTATATCATGTGCAGAGAGCTTTAGATTTTGGGTGGGGTGTGTTCAAACTGAAATCTAATTGCAGTGTAAAAATAAAGCAGCCAGTATTATTATGTGATATATAGTAATACCTTAACAAGGGATTATTAACTGTCAGCAACTATTACAGCTCTAAATGAGCCAAAATTATGTTACAATGAAATTGGGATAATTGTATCTATCACTTGTTACAATTGAAATGTCTGTTACTGCCAGAGTCTAATCCTTGAACTGACAGCTGCTGTTTCTCTTGTAGTGGATACATTTGTATCCTAACGTTCTAATGTTTCTCTCTCAGTGGACATAACATTATTCATGAAGCTTAGGAGGGCACGGGATCCGGACTCCAGGTCGACAGCACAAAGGTCGACACACATTAGGTTGACACCAATTGGTCGACACACCTTAGGTCGACGTGGACAAAATGTCGACATGGGCAAAAGGTCGACAGGAACAAGGTCGACATGAAAAAAGGTTGACATGAGTTTTTCGCGATTTTTTTCTTTTTTTGAACCTTTTCATACTTAACGATCCACGTGGACTACGATTGGAACGGTAAAGTGTGCCGAGCGAAGCGGTAGCGGAGCGAAGGCACCATGCGAGGGGACGCGGTGCACTAATTGGGGTTCCCGGTCACTCTGCAAAGAAAACGACACCAAAAAAAACATAAAAAACTCATGTCAACCTTTTTCCATGTCGACCTTGTTCCTGTCGACCTTTTGTCTATGTCGACCTTTTGTCCATGTCGACCTAAGGTGTGTCGACCAATTGGTGTCGACCTAATGTGTGTCGACCTTTGTGCTGTCGACCCTCAGTCCCAGACCCAAGGGCACATAGGTGCTATTGGAACCTTATAATAGAGTCTGGACACTAATTCTGAGACATAGTGGAATAAGAAAGTATAATATACACTATTTGTTTGATCAATTCATTGAGAATATTTATTGAAAGCATCACACACAGCAATCTATATAAATCAGGGTATTATCATTATATTATATACGATGGCATCTGGAATCCTGCTTCTTCAACGGGTCTCATACTTTAAATCCTGGGAGGGATTAGAAAATTTAGACGTTTACTTTAGGAGTCCTATTTATAGCCAGAAGAACCGTAGTGTGAACGTGAACTGAACTACAGTTAATGGACATATATACAGGAATTATACACTCCTAACACACTCTTGACTATCTATAAACTCCAATAGCAATATACGAGCCAATCCGGTGACATCTAGTGCGCAGCATTTTCATTTTAGTCACGATTTCTTTCTTATTTACACCATTCTATTTTCCTTTTAATATTCGCTGGTTTTATTATATAGTGTAATAAAAGTTATATTTTAATATAAGATTGTGTGCACCACCATAGGGCATTTCGAACCCTTTCTCTTACTTTCTTTTGTAGATTTCTATGTTGAATTATATAGGCAAATGTAATATTCCGCGAGTTCCGGAGGTGCAGGAATTTTGTGCGAGTCTGCTGCTTTTTTTAAAGCAGCAATCATTTACAAGGCAAAATCAGGTTGGTTTTGCCTTGTTAATAATGGCTGCTTTAAAAAAATGGTCAGACTTGCACAAAATTCCCACTCCTCTGAACTTATTTACACCATTCTATTTTCCTTTTAATATTCGCTGGTTTTTTGTTATATATTGTAATACAAGTTATATTTTAAGATTGTGTGCACCACCATAGGGCATTTCGAACCCTTTCTCTTCCTTTCTTTTGTAGATTTATTTTGCCTGTGGTAGTACCCCCCAAAAAGTTTTGAATAACATTAACATGTTCTTGATAATAAAAATGTGGGTCATCTACTCGATATGAATCAACCTGTGCGACTAGTACTATGCAACTCAACATAGATATCTGCAGCTACTGTACATAGCAAGAAATTATTACTGGACATAATTATGATCCAAATCTAAATGTGATCTCAAACAATTATTGACTACAATACTTTTAAAGGACAAATTTTAAAACCTGTGCAGATACTGTATGTTGACTTAAATTAATTTGCTTAACAGATAATATAACTTCAAGTAGAATTTACAGTGTGAGTAGGAGAGAAGCATAGGGGAGTTATAAAAGATTCCTAGTTAAATATAGAAATATAGAAATTGACAGCAGATAAGAACCACTTGGCCCATCTAATAGAGAAATGAAGTAGATGGGAAGATGACTAAATTGAAAGTGTCTAAGTTGGTCATTGTCAGGGACCCCAGTAGGCATCTCTGAAATTTCACTGACAATAGTCATAGTGAAAATAATTTAGTCACCTTGACCAATCACGCAGATTCCCATGTCCTGAAATAACAAAGGAAGAGCTAAATACAGGTTGAGTATCCCATATCCAAATATTCCGAAATACAGACTTTTTTGAGTGAGAGTGACATAGTGAAATCTTTGTTTTCTGTGGCTCAATGTACTCAAACTTTGTTTAAAACACAAAGTTATTAAAAATATTGTATTAAATGACCTTCAGGCTGTGTGTATAAGGTGTATATGTAACATAAAAAATAATTCTGTGCTTAGAATTGGGTCCCATCACCATGGTATCTCATTATGGTATGCAATTATTCCAAAATACGGAAAAATCCGATATCCAAAATACCTCTGGTCCCAAGCATTTTGGATAAGGGATACTCAACCTGTATAATATTCACATTGGATAGTCTGTCTCTCTTACTTTTGTACCCTACACCTATTTACTGCCATCACCCATTACACTCTATCACAACTGAGCAGACTCAACGACACAGACTACCACACAGCTAGCTGGTTTCCTTCTGCTTCTAGCAACTAATAGGTTACAGCATAACCTTAGTGATCAAATAGCTTCCTCAAAAATTGAGTTCTGGAGAATTTATAAAACTGACTAATAAAGGAAAACTTTATTTACAAAAGAAGTGCAATGCTTGATTATAGAAATGATATGAAGAGTAACAGATTACATAGACAAACGTGTTGCAATTTCAAATAAAAAGGAAAAAAGTTATAGACTATAACACGCAGCTTATTCTGGCTGAGGGGGAGCATCAGAAACTAGAGGTACATATTTATCAACTTCAAATTGACCTCCTAGTTTGACACAGATCAATAAACTCCTACACATGTGATCACCTGACCCTCTACTCCATAGATGATATAATGACTAAATCTCTGATGACTTGCTGACCAGTTAATTAAATCAGGGTCCATCCTAGGAATGCCCACATTATTTTTAACTCAAGTACAAATAACTGTACATAATGTCCTCTGTGTAATAACTATCTGAAATATTGTATGTTCACATGAATTTCCATTATTTAGTGTAAATATAACATAGCTGGGAGGTGTGATTGGTCAGAGTGGTCATTTCATCCAACCTATACATGCTAGTGATTGCCAAATTGTACCTAACCAACACACTAATATCATGTATTTTTTAGGATAACTAAAGCTCCTTGCTAGTGTAGAAATATACATTTGCAGTCAAAATAGATAACATAACATTTGGTCTATGAGATCTGTTTGCAGTCTGAATACACTCTTTAGTTAGACACCTAAGTGTTTAATCCTGCTTACCACTGCTGTGTTCAGCTTGATGTAATTAATAAACAGCCACATACAAAAGGCATTATTTATAAATAGCTGTTCACTTAATTTTGTCTGCTGGTCATAGTATGTCCTCAGAGAAATACATTCTAATGAACTACACTTAACATTTTCCATCATGTTGATCTGTGTGGGGCAGACCTACAGTATAACCTAACGACATAACAAAAATGTAACTCGCAATATGTCATAATATTATCCGTATTGCTACTGTCATTTGTGCCCATAATCCTCTACAGTATATCATTTTGATTCCTCTTTCTATTTCTTTCAGTACTGAAGAGATTTGAATTTCATTTGAATGTACCATCCCCTATAGCAGTGATAGATAAATCCTTTCACCTGGAGGCTTGTGGCAGGTATGAAGAACAGTATTTCTATAGTGTGGCTCTTCAAACTTATACTGTCCTGTTCTATTATTACTAGATTTTATTTCTATTTCAGCTAGGCACACATCTGAAAGATGAATGATCCACAGTTTGTTTCTGTCAGATGAGACAATCCTGAAAACATTCAATTTCCTGAATACACACTACACAAATATTGTTCCTCTATGAACAATGATTTTCTTGGTGTGATGTATTTTACATGCTGTTAGGCAAATCTCTGTACACACTGCAGTTACCACACAAAGTGAGCTTATTGGGACTGACGGACATTGGGGGTAATTCCAAGTTGATCACAGCAGGATTTTTATAGCATTTGGGCAAAACCATGTGCTCTGCAGGGGAGGCAGATATAACATGTGCAGAGAGAGTTAGATTTGGGTATAAGAATAAGAATCAATAAGAATCAATAAGAATCATAAGAATCAATACACAAATCTCTGTGAAACCCTAGGATATGTACTAATAAGGGAACGAAGAACAAGACACAAACAATTGCTGATAATTGCATAATATTTATTAATAAGCACAAGAAAATATAAGGATATACACATACTATAATAGGCATACAGAACTATAGCTTGCGGACGCCCTTTGTGTGGGAAGACACATATTTTAAACTTTCTCTATTCTTTCACTTCTTTATTTTATCCTATATTTTGCAATGTTCTTTTTAATAATATGAATAAAAAGTTACATTTTATTATGATTATTAACGTGCACCACTATATGGCAATCTTGTTTTCTTCCTGTATATGCGTTATCGTTCATGCAACGCAAGCTACACATCTGTAATGATGTTATTATGTCAACCCCCTTTTTATCCCATTAGGGGAGGTTTATTAACATTCCAATTACATAGTTTTCCTATTTCTCACCTGAAGAATGCCAATGTGACATTTCAGCTTCCTAACACATTGGGAAGTAAGAGAATTTATAGTGATGAGTCTGTCAGTGAGTGAGGGAGGGTTTTCGAATTTATATATATATATATCAGTGATGTGCGGTGAGCTGAATGGCTGGGTAGGCACACATGGCGATAAGTCTGAGTGCTGGGAGCCTGTCTCACCCCCAACTTACTGTAAATCTCTCCTCACTACACCAAGCTACAGTGTCCATTGATTCTACTACTTGCATCCCTGTGTCTTCTTTCCCTGTTGCTGCTGCTGTGGGCTGAGCTCCGATCTCTTTACACTACATTGCACTTCCTAGTCACATGACACACTGTAGGCATCTATCAGTGCATAGGCCCACCCCCACACTCAGAGGCATGCCTCTATTAGCAACCTTTTTATGCAGCAATACTGCCCGTGGTGTAGCTTTGCACCCACTCTGTAAAGTAGTATCTGACTGTAGAACCTAGACAGTGCTGCCGCTGCCTCATCTCTTGTCTCACTGCAGTTCCAGGGATCTCCACAAAGCTGGTGAGCGTCAGCTATAAAAATGATTACAAAAAAACAAAGAAAATGTTTATGTTATCAATATCTTTGTTTTATTCTAGTCATTTTTATATCAACTGCCAGGAGTATAGCAGAGGTATGGCATGGGAGGCTGTGACTGCTGTGACTGGAGTGACGGCCCTCTAGTGCAAGCATAAATCTTTCGGAAAATGGCTGCCATGGCCATTTCTGAGTGATTTGCGCATGCGCACTGGAGATGTCCCCAGGAACAAGGTGCAGGCGCCATGTTCCCGAAGAACTGTGCATGCACAGTAGACACTGGCAGTTTGCCAGAGTCTACTTGCTGCCGGAGAGGAGGGGGCCCGTGGATGGAGGCTGCATGAGTTCCCCTCCTCTCTTAAAACGCCCCTGCATATATATATATATATATATATTTATGTGTGTGTGTAGACAAAATATATGTGTGCTAGAAACTACCTGTGCACATGAGTAAAACTGACTACACTTAATCCAAGAAGCAGTCTCTCATTCTGACTCCTTAATTCTCAGTTGATTGGCAGCACTTGGTCTTTTCTGTTCTAATTAGACTGCAGCTCCCGACTGTAATGGGCCCTACACACTCGGTGACTGGCCACCGAGCTGCCTAACAGCTGATACGGCCATTAGACAACCCAGCGGCAAGGAAGGGGGGGTGATGGGGGGAGTGAAATTTCTTCACTCCCCCCGCCACCCGGCTCCATAGCACTGCATGCTAATATGGATGAGATTGTCCATATTGGCCTGCAGGTATGAACGAGCTGGCATCATCAATGAATGAGCGCGGGGCTGCGCATCATTCATCTTCAGTACCTACACACTGAAAGATATGAACAGTATGTCGTTCATTGATGAACGAGGTCGTTCGTATCTTCCAGTGAAATCTTTAAGTGTGTAGGGCCTATAAGAACTTCTCAGGATCCTTTGGGATACCTGTATCTTAAAAGTGATTAATAGAAGGTTCGCTCCATAATACAAATTAGTTTATTCTTAAAATTGAGCCACTAGAGTATTGCTTGTACCAAATATAGCAGAACTGTGTACTCAATACCACATGACAATATATATAGTACCACACTACGGCAATCTCCACCACTGGAATCGGGACCACACCATGCTGTCAGCCGGACCTCCAGTCATAGCTCACCATCACAGAGTACTCGAGCACCAGAGCGGGAGCTTCAGGATAGTTTCGACACCAAGCCACGCCTCTACGCATTTCGTCAAGGAGTTTGTCAGGGGGCTGGCTTGAGTGATGTATTGGAGACCTTTTAGATCAGGGATCGGGAACCTTCAGCCTTCTAGCTGTTCTTAAACTACACATCCCAGCATGCCCTGCAACAGTTTTAGCATGGCCAAATAGCAAAACTGTAGCAAGGCATGCTGGTATGTGTAGTTCAACAACAGCTGGAGGGCTGGAGATTCCCCATCCTTGTTTTAGACCCACTAGCATCCAATTGGCTGCATATACATTCCAAACACTATAATATATCCAAGCTAAACAATCCTATAATTAATAGCGGTAGTGTCTGATAATGTGTTCATAACATAAAATCTATAAGAAGAAACTTCTAAAGCACTTATATATGGAATTATGCCGCATATAATGTACAAATTTCAATACTTACAATGACTATAAAAGTTAAAACAGTAAATGCTAGCAACGGGAATCACTAGAAATAATAAACCACCTTTTATTATTCCCAAGTCCTTCGGTATTAGAACTCAAATGGAACTGGCATTAGTTCCATGTATAATTATCTATCATAATCCCCTCTAATACTGTTCACTAGAGATGAGTGGGTTCGGTTCCCAGAGAACCCCCCCCCCCCCCGAACTTTGCCTTTCGATTCCGGATCCGAGCCAGGCTCGGATTTTCCCTCTTGACTCGGAAACCCGAACGCGGAAAAACGTCATCATCTCGCTGTCAGATTCTCGCGGTATTTGGACTCCATATAAGGAGTTGCGCATCGTGGCCATTTTCACTCCAGTCTCGGACAGTGAGTGGATGTGTATTCAGTGTGCTCATTGTCAGTTTATTGGGGCGGAAAGTGGGGTGGCAAGTGTTGTGCTGCTCAGTCCAGTCCATATATCCAGTGTAGCTGTAAAGTGGTGCTGTTTTGTGCAGACCAGTCCAGTGTAGTCAGTGTATTGTGCTGTATAAGTCCAGCCATTCAGTGTTGGTGTTCTCTGCTGCCATATATCAGTAATTCCAGTATATATATCAGTAATTCCAGTGACGATATATGCTGCTGCTATATATATCCACTGCTGCAGTGTAACAATTATAACAACCTGTTGGGCTGCATCAGACCAGTGGTAGTGTCCTGTGTCATCAGTAATTCCAGTGACGATATACGCTGCTGCTATATATCCACTGCTGCAGTGTA
This sequence comes from Pseudophryne corroboree, assembly GCF_028390025.1. NCBI lineage: Eukaryota > Metazoa > Chordata > Amphibia > Anura > Myobatrachidae > Pseudophryne > Pseudophryne corroboree. Next base: position 706,619,354 of record NC_086446.1, on the reverse strand, counting down.
ACAATTATAACAACCTGTTGGGCTGCATCAGACCAGTGGTAGTGTCCTGTGTCATCAGTAATTCCAGTCATTCCTGTGACGCATATTGTCTCTTATAACTCCCAAAAAATAATGGAGAATCAAAATTTTGAGGAGAAAATAGGGAAAGATCAAGAAGAACCACTTTCTCCTTGTGCTGAAGCTGTTGCCACTAGCCATGACATAGACGATGAAATGCCATTAATGTCATCTGCCAAGGCCGATGCCCAATGTGATAGTAGAGGGCGTGTAAAATCCAAAAAGCCAAAGTTCAGTAAAAAGAACCAAGAAAAATAAATTTAAATAATCTGAGGAGAAACGTAAATTTGCCAATATGCCATTTACGACACGGAGTGGCAAGGAACGGCTGAGGCCTTGGCATATGTTCATGGCTAGTGGTTCAGCTTCACATGACACTTTCCTTTAATTAGAGAGACACTCACTTTATTGTTCTGTCTCGTTTTCACGTAAAGGTATCTTTATATCACCGAACATCCACGGTAAATTTCATTTACAATGAAATATGCTGTTGGAATAACACTTACATTAGTGTACTGTCTCGCGTGCACGTAACGGTATCTTTGACACCCCTCACAGAATAGACAGCAGGAATGGAGCAGACCAGTGTTTTTTCTTCCAAAGCACACGACTTTTTAGTCGTCCAATACAGCAAAAACAAGTGATCAAATATGATGGTTAGCAGCAACTTCAACGCGTTTCGGGGATTCCCTCCCCTTCCTCAAAAAGTCTTCACATGAAGATGGAAGCCCTGATCCTCTCGCTAGAAAAATTAAAAGAGTTAAGCTGGAAAGAGCACAGAAAAGAACTGTGCGCTCTGAGATGGTATCACAAATCCCCAAGGAGAGTCCAATTGTGTCGGCGGTTGCGATGCCTGACCTTCCCAACACTGGATGGGAAGAGGTGGCTCCTTCCACCATTTGCACATCCCCTGCAAGTGCTGGAAGGAGCACCCACAGTCCAGTTCCTGATATTCAAATTGAAGATGTCACTGTTGAAGTACACCAGGATGAGGATATGGGTGTTGCTGGAGCTGAGGAGGAAGTTGACGATGAGGATTCTTATGGTGATGTGGTTTGTTTAAGTCAGGCACCAGGTGAGACACCTGTTGTCCTTGGGATGAAGAAGCCCATTGTGATGCCTCGGCAAACTACCAAAAAAGCCACCTCTTCGGTGTGGAATTATTTCTCCTCAAATCCGGACAACAGGTGTCAAGCCATCTGTTGCCTCTGTCAATCTGTAATAAGTAGGGGTAAGGATGTTAACCACCTAGGAACATCCTCCCTTAAATGTCACCTGCTGCGCATTCTTCAGAAGTCACTGTCAAGTTGTGAAACTTTGGGTAAGAGCGTAAGCAGTCCACTGACACCTAAATCCCTTCTTCCTCCTGTACCCAAGCTCCTGCAAGCCACACCACCAACTCCCTCAACGTCAACTTCCTCCTCAGTCAGGAATGTCCGTAGTCCTGCAGGCAATGTCACTGTCAAGACTGAGGAGTCCTCTTCTAACCGGGATTCCTCCATAGGATCCTTGAGTGGTACGCCTGCTGTTGCGGCCGCTGCTGTTGTTTCTGCTGGGAGTCGATCGTCATCCCAGAGGGGAAGTCAGAAGACCACTTGTACTATTTCCAGTAAGCAATTGACTGTCCAACAGTTCTTTGTGAGGAAGTTGAAATATGACAGCAGTCATCCTTTTGCAAAGCAGATAACTGAGGCCTTGACAGCTATGTTGGTGTTAGAGGTGTGTCTGGTATCCACCATTAGTTCAGAGTCACTTAAAAATTTGTTTGAGGTACTGTGTCCCCGGTATCAAATCCCATCTAGGTTCCACTTCTCTAGGCAGGCGATACCGAGAATGTACACAGACGTCAGAAAAAGAGTCACCATTGTATTAAAAAATGTGGTTGTATCCAGTGTCCACTCAACCACGGACATGTGGACAAGTGGAACATGGCAGACTATGGACTATATGACTGTAACAGCCCACTGGGTAGATGTATTGCCTCCCGGAGCGGCACCAGTAGCAACATCATGGAAGCGCCAACTCATTCCTAGGCAGGCTACGCTATGTATCACCGCTTTCCATAAGAGGCACACAGCTGACAACCTCTTACGGAAACTGAGGAACATCATCGCAGAATGGCTTACCCCAATTGGACTCTCCTGGGGATTTGTGATATCGGACAATGCCACCAATATTGTGCGTGCATTACATCTGGGCAAATTCCAGCATGTCCCATGTTTTGCACATTCAATTAATTTGGTGGTGCAGAATTTTTTTAAAAAATTAGAGGGGTGTTCAGGAGATGCTGTCGGTGGCCCGAAAAATTTATGGACACTTTCGGCATTCTGCCACTGCGTGCCGAAGACTGGAGCGCCAGCAAACACTCCTCAACCTGCCCCACCATCAACTGAAGCAAGAGGTGGTAACAAGGTGGAATTCAACACTCTATATGCTTCAGAGGACGGAGGAGCAGCAAAAGGCCATTAAAGCATCCACCTACGATATATGCAAAGGAGGGGTAATGCACCTGACTCAAGTGCAGTGGAGAATGATTTCCATCTTGTGCAAGGTTCTCCAACCCTTCGAACTTGCCACACGTGAAGTCAGTTCAGACACTGCCAGCTTGAGTCAGGTCATTCCCCTCATCATGCTTTTGCAGCAGCAGCTGGATAAATTGAAGGAGCAGCTAAGATGGAGCGATTCCGCAAAGTATGTGGGACTTGTGGATGGAGCCCTTCATTCACTTTGCCAGGATTCAAGGGTGGGCAATCTGTTGAAATCATAGCACTACATTTTGGCCACCGTGCTCGATCCTAGGTTTAAAGCCTACGTTGTATCTCTTTTTCCAGCAGACTTAAGTGTGCAGAGGTGCAAAGACCTGCTGGTTAGTAAATTGTCAACTCAAGCGGAACATGACCCGTCAACAGCTCCTCCTTCAATTTTTCCCACCACTGGGACTGCTGGCGGTGATGCTGGGCAGTCAGGAGTGAAAGCTGACAACTGATCCATACTGAAGGACCTACCAATGATTACTGACATGTCTACTGTCACTACATATAATTCTGTCACCATTGAAAGAATGGCGGAGGACTATATGAGTGACAGCATCCAGGTAGGCATGTCAGACAGTCCTTACATATACTGGCAGGAAAAAGAGGCAATTTGGAGGCCCTTGCACAAACTGGCTTTATTTTACCTAAGTTGCCCCCCCTCCAGTGTGTACTCTGAAAGCGTTTTTAGTGCAGCCGGTAACCTTGTCAGTGATTGGCATAGGAGGTTACTTCCACAAAATGTGGAGAAGATGATGTTCATCAAAATGAATTTTAAAGTCTTCCGGGAAGACCTTTACCAGCAATTGCCTCCAGAAAGTACACAGGTGATTGTGGATTCCAGTGGGGACGAATTAATACTCAGTGAGGAAGATGTACACGGTGAAAGGGGTGAGGAAAAGGATGATGATGATGAGGTGGACATCTTGCCTCTTTAGAGCCAGTTTGTGCAAGGAGAGATTGATTGCTTCTTTTTTGGTGGGGGCCCAAACAAACCAGTCATTTCAGCCACAGTTGTATGGCAGACCCTGTGGCTGAAATTATTGGTTTGTAAAAGTGTGTATGTCCTGAGGCTGTTTATACAACATAAGGGTGGGTGGGAGGGCCCAAGGACAATTCCATCTTGCACCTCATTTTCTTCTTTGCATCATGTGCTGTTTGGGGCCTATTTTTTCAAATCTGCCATCCTGTCTACCACTGCAGTGCCACTCCTAGATAGGCCAGGTGTTTGTGCGTACACTAGTGTCACTTAGCTTAGTCATACAGCCACCTCTGTGCAACTTTTAGGCCTAAAAACAATATTGTGAGGTGTGAGGTGTACAGAATAGACTGGAAATGAGTGGAAATTAATGTTATTGAGGTTAATAATAACGTAAGAGCAAAATTACCCCCAAATTCTTTGGTTTTAGCTGTTTTTATGGGTTTTTTTTTTAAATCACCCAGATCCAAAACCAAAACCAAAACCAAAACACGAAAGGGTGGTTTTGGCAAAACCAAAACACGAAAATGGAATTAGAACCAAAACCAAAACACAAAACACGAAAAGTGCCAGCTGCACATCTCTAGACTAGCTTAGTGAAGCCGATTTTGATTCTATGATTCTTATTATCCATTATATTTCATACTCATCACCCTGCTGAGTGACTTTCCAATATATTAATATATAAAGTAGGTTAAGATTCCAATGAGCATGGAAGAAGCGGAGGAGATTGCCATAGTGTGGTTCTGTATATTTAATGTCATGTGGTATTGAGTCCACAGTGCTGCTATATTTGGTATAAGTAACACCCTAGTGGCTCAGTTTAGATCTTTTCTTGTATTTTTAGAACATGTATATATATATATATATATATATATATATATATAAAATTATTATTACCAGCTATTTATATAGCGCACACATATTCCGGCAGCGCTTTACAGAGAATATTTGGTCATTCACATCAGTCCCTGCCAATCTATAGTCCCTACCACATGTACACGCACACACATTCACGCTAGGGTTAATTTTTGTTGGGATCCAATTAACTTACCAGTATATTTTCGGATTGTGGGAGAAAACCAGAGCACCCAGAGGAAACCCATGCAAGTATGAGGATAATATACAAACTCCACACAGTTAGGGCCATGGGTGGGATTTAACCCATGACCTCAGTGCTGTGAGGCAGTAATGCTAACCATTACACTATCTGTACTCTATATATATATATATATATATATATATATATATATACATATATATATATATATATATATATATATATATATATATAGTATTTCGATCCATTTTTTTTATGGGCTCTTGCACCCTATACTAGAATTCAGAGAGTGCTGCATCTGTGTATATATCCTCATATGTTTTGTCATCATGCAGTTATAACACTGATCAAACTAAATGGGTTTTAGTGATAAATATATGGATTATGAGATAGAGTCACCATTATTATCTAATTTATTCACTTTCTAGCTACACCTATGGAAAACCAGTACATGGCTCTGTTAACCTTACAGTCTGTCTTGCCAGTGCTTTCCATGCATGGCAAACTGAGAGCAGCAGTGAAGAAGATGGTGGACACTCAGAAAAATGCATAAAACTACAGGATGTTAAGGTGAGAAATGCCGGCTCAGGATTAGTGCAGAGGGATTTGCAGAAACTAAGAAACCTAAGTAGTTATTCTGGTTTGTACAGAAATGATTGATATTCTTTGACATCTGATACATTTATTGAGAAGCTGGATCATCTACAGCAGGGCTGGCCAAACCGGTCCTCAAGATCTACCAACAGTTCACATTTTCCAGACCACCTAACTGGTGCACAGGTGTAGTCATTACTAAATAACATGTGCTGCATTCATTCCTAGATGACAATTCTACAGATCTCCAGGAGGCCTGGAAAACATGAACTGTTGGTAGATCTCGAGGACCGGTTTGGCCAGCCCTGATCTAAGTATGTGGTGTAACTTATAGCATTCATAAAGGAAGTGTCCAGATTTATTTGAAATAATATAATAGTTATAATGTATTATAGATGTCCTGTTTTCAGGTATTTTTGTTCTCCTAGACACTGGGATCACAGCGAAGAAGTGTAGTCATTTTTTCTTGACTACCTATAGTGTATCATGGCGGTCGGTCTCAGCTATTCTAGAGATTATTATATGTTTACTGTTTACATTTGTATGAACCACATTGCCTCTGGTTATTAAGCAAAATGCTTGGTTGCTGCAAGGTTGCTCCTTTCACTGGCTGCCCCACCCCACCCCCTATATATTCTTTGCTATAATCCCAAAACAGCAGGGTGTGACTGGCCGATTGGCACTTCTGACAAATACCGTTGGATATCTGGAAAGTCTTTTAACTTGAAAGCCTTTTATCTATGTACAAGCTATATATAATTCTAAACTTGGACCACTGCAGCTAAGCAGATTTATGTATATGTTATACTATTACTGATAGCTCACAGGCTAGAAGTCTGAATATGGTACATGAGGATTAGTGTTCAGATCCCTTGATTGGAGTGTTATATTTTAATGGAGTGGGAGAGGCTTTTCACCGCAGATATTGCACTACAGGCAAATTGATGTTTACTGCTACCCGGAAGCCAGCGGATTAGAGTATGTGAGTTCCCCAGCATCTCCACCAGAGTTGTGTTCATCATGTGGTCAATTCCGACATCAAGAAAGAGTGCATACACAAATGGACTGCTCCTTTGTGGGGATCTGTACCAGTTCTAAAACATGCCCCATTCCACCTCTGATACAGGTTGTTGTACAGATGGGAGACAAATTGTTAGACTTCGGCTCTGCTACTACCCTGGTACAAAGGGACTTGTTTTACTCCAGATTTTTTTTTTTGACCCATGAGTCAGTTTGCATCTGTTGTGTGCACTGGAATGTTCGAGCCTATTCTCCTATTTTGGTCCCTTCAATAATCTCAACTTGGATACTGGTTGTTGCCTCACTCACAAAATGTGGACCAGGAGTAGGCCCTGTTTCCAAATAACCCTATGGTAGACCTCCTATATACCCCTATACATTTGTGTATCTCCTTTCCAATTACTCGTCCACCCATTTAGGATTCCCTCAGGGTTCTGAGAGGACATGGTTCATACCACTTGGTTGCTTTCTGTAACAGCTACTACCCATCATATTCATGATCTCAGTGTCTCTGCATAGGGTTGTAGGGGAGTTGCCACCCGATCTAATTTAATGTCTACAAATTCCCATTTTCTCAACTCCAATTTCAATTTGGACTCCCTTCAAAAAATATATAAATATTTGCAGATATGTCATTGGAACACTAGTGTTATGAAAACAGTGCTTCTTTCCTGACCCTTCTGATACTCTCCTCAGAAGTAGGAATGTTGAACGTGGAAAAGATTTTTGGTACAGGCACTTTCTAAGGGGTATCTCCCAGGAGGAATATCCTTTTCAATTGCAGTGGGAATCAGATCTAGCCTCTACCCTCTCTCCTCAACAGTGGGAGATGGTCTACCTATCCAGGCACTACATATCCCTATGCTATGACCATTTAGAACTACAGGTTAAACTGATCCATCATGACACCAACCAAGTTGTATTAAATGTTACTCATAAAAACCAGAATATGCTGGCATAACTGTTCCTGCATGAGATTTTTTTTTTGCAGGTATTCTAGGCTTGACCTCACATGAAAAGCCTTTGGCATGACATTTCAGGCCTGATCTTTACAGTCATAAACCAAGGTCTAGTGTAATTTCCCACCTTGTTGTACTTTTTCCAAACTACAATTGATAAGTTTTGTGACATAGCTTCATTGCAATCCAAAGCAATATTACTCAATTCCAGAAGAATCCCCAACTGGCTCCAGAGCACTACTAAAATTATTTTCACTATTGAGATGGAGACAGGATACCATACTCCACTACTGCTTCCTCTCCAAATGGTTCAAATGGCACAAGTACTGCATATTTCTGATGGTGAAGGGGCTGTTTCTATCCAAGTGTCCCCTTTAATCCCATTATCTGTATCTTCAACTCCTCCATGTTTTTTTGCTCTATTTTGTAATTTTTTTCCTTCAGTGCAGTTCATCTGATTATTTTTTAACGTTCTATGGTTCACTCTTCCTTCTATCTTCAGTAACATTTTCCACATGTTAATATTTGGAAATGTATTTGATTACAAAAAAAATCAATTATAAAATGTGTTAGTAATGATGAATGTACCAGTACTCTATCACGGAATATGGAAAACATACGCAGTTAGGGTTTCCTCAGGACTGAAGTTGGGAAACACTGTTCTAAAATGTTCTAAGAACTATTCTAAGAACATCACTTGATAATTCTGTGGAGTGTGTGTGTGTGTGTGTGTGTGTGTGTGTGTGTGTGTGTGTGTGTGTGTGTGTTTAGAATATTTTATTTTAAATACAGCACTGAATGGATGGATAGGTAGTGGATGGTTGCTGGATTGATGTATCTATGTAGATCTAGTTTAGCTTAATTACCTTTTTTTACCAGCTTCACATTCCCTAGTATTAATAAATAATTCTCAAGGGAATTAAACTCTGGGTACAACTGAATACCCGGAAATACCCCAATGAGAAAGGCACTTTGTATATGAGAAATAAATATAAAGAGCTGGGCTCAAGTTCTCCACTAGTTGTGGTCTTGGTGTGTAATACTATTTTTCTGTGCTAATCCTATTTATATCTTTGTGGTATCTAATCTCTGATAGCTATGTCTTATTGACAACTATCCTGGCTGACAGAATGTCCAAATTTCTGCCCTCATATTTTCTGACTTTAATACATTCTGATTAATCCATTGTGGCATACAATCTTTTCTTTCCTTTTAGCTACTTTGCATGCTCATTTTAATAGTATTGTTTGCCCACCTTAATTTCTTGTTTTTTCCCCCTTGATTGGGCTTTCAAAAACGATACCATCATGTTCCTCTTCTTAAACACTGTACTTTCCTATCAAGCCTACTCAACCATCATGTCTTGTTTTTTCTTCCTTTCTCCTTCATCTTGACCTTATATCCTAATACTTTCACTGAAGTCACTCTCCTGATACCTGTTACTGTGCCATTTTGCTTGCCTCTTCTACCTAGTACTCTCTTCTGGTACTATAACCTTCTCCTTCAGGAAAGCCCAGGGCTCATCCATTCTCAAATAAACTTCAACCAACTACTCTCTCTAGCATAGCTCTTTCATAACCTTTGTCTCTAAAGTTCTCCAGTGGCCTTTTAACAAGTTACCCAACACCATCTACTCCTCCAACTTCCTTCTTAACCGTCTTCAATATCCCTACCATCAGCAATAACAGATGTTTCCAAATTTCTTCATGATCATCTCACTCTCAAATCTAAGGGTCATTTCTTTTTACACATCCTACTGGGCCTTTCTGCTGCCTTTGTTAATGTAGACTACTTTCTCATCTGACAATCCCTCTACTTTACTAGTATATATTTGTGTCCCTTATTAAACGTTCTACTTTAACATATGTTTTAATCTTTTTTGTACTATTGGGTTTTGTTTGTTTTGCCCTTGTGGGGCCTAATTCTGAGTTGATCGCAGCAGCAATTTTGTTAGCAATTGGGCAAAACCATGTGTACTGCAGGAGGGGCAGATATAACATGTGCAGAGAGAGTTAAATTTGGGTGGGGTGTATTCAAACTGATATCTAAATTGCAGTGTAAAAATAAAGCAGCCAGTATTTACCCTGCACAGAAACAATATAATCCACCCAAATCTAACTCTGTCTACAAATGTTATATCGGCCCCCCCCTCCCCTCCAGTGCACATGGTTTTGCCCAATTGCTAACAAACTTGCTGCTGCGATCAACTCAGAATTACCCCTATGATTTACAGTATGGCTCTTTAAGTTGCTGAACATCTATCCAATGGAAATCATCTCTACAAACAGTATGTCTAGCTTCCTCACTTAACCTTATCATGCATTTATATTATTCATACTTTTTTTCTTATCTTTTCCAGACTGACAGCAAAGGATGTCTGTCCAAGGAGATTGACCTTAGCTTTTTCAAACTTTCCAAAGAAACTTCAGAGCATTTACAAATTTCATCCTCTCTGATAGAAGATGGCACAGGTAAGACTTAGTAAGGAAACAATAATGTTGCTTAAGTTAAGGTACAGATCTACAGTGACCAACTTATCTACCGTTATATTCTCTATCTCTAGGGGAAGTCAGACGTTAAAAATATTGGCAACATTTTTTTTTTTTAAAGAAATCAGGAATACTTTTCTGCATGATAGGAACAAATTAGCTCATTAGTCAAAGGAGTTTTCTAATACATTACAATTCAAAGGATGGCATGTTCACTGAGCATGATTGTAGTGAAGGTTTTCTTGGTACAGTAAATATTCCTAATCAATATACTGTATAGTAACCAGAAAATGTATATAACAGAGAATAATAATAGATGGTGAAAACAGTATTTAATGATTAAAATGTAAAATGAAAAGTATAAAAATAAGATAAATCATACTTTGTATGAAAATTTGGGATATTGCCTTGTACAACTCCTTAAATCTCAGTAAAATCTACTAAAAAGTAGGGACAACTGGTAGCATTGGGCCTTATTCATTTGTGAACGGATCAAGCATTGCTGCTGCTTGGGGTATGGGTCCTTGGGTCAACTCAACTTAGGTCAACAGTCATTAGGTCGACCACTGAAGATTGACATGCATTAGATCGACAGGGACACTAGGTCGACATGGTCATTAGGTCGACAGGTCAAAAAGTCAACATGGGTTCTTGAACATTTTTTGATGTTGTTTTCTTCGTAAAGTGACGGGGAACTCCAATTAGTGCACCGTGTCCCCTTGCATGGCTCGCTTCACTCACCATGCTTTGGGCAAGGTGCCTTGCTCAGCTACTGCTGCACTCAGCACAGGTTACCATTCCCAATTGTAGTCCGTGTGGATCGTAAAGTATGTTTTTCATAAATTGGCAATAGCCAGCAAGAACAGGACCTTATCCATAAGCCATTTAAGGTCTGCCGATTCAAGAGGTTCAAATGGAGACTCTTGCAAGGCTTCAGCAACATGCAGATCCCATGGAGCCACAGGAGGTACATAGGGAGGCTGAATCCAAAGAACACCCTGAGTGAAAGTATGAACATCAGGTATAGATGCAATTTTTAGCTGAAACCAAACCGACAAGGCAGATATGTGGAGTGACACAGGAGCAAACACGAAGGGCAGCCGAAAGTTCAATGGAATCACCAGTGTATCCATGAAAGCTGCTTGAGGATCCCTGATTCTTGATCCACAGACCGGAACCTTGACGATTGTGTACTAGGAGTTTAAAGACTTCACCCTCCAGCATGCACGTCCTGGACATGAGGATGTCTACTTCCCAGTTTAGGACGCCAGGAATGAACACTGCCGATATGGCTGGCAGGTGGCGTTCTGCCCAAAAGAGGATCTTTGACTCTTCCATCATCACCATTATGGTTTATGTATGCCATCATGGTGGCATTGTCTGATTGTACTTGAACAGGCCTGTTCTGTACCAGAGGCAGGGCAAGTGATAGCACATTGAACACTGCCGTCAGCTTTGAAATATTTATTCGGAGGAGTGGTTCCTCCTTGGTTCACCGACTGTGAAAAGAGTGTTGCTCCAACACCGCTCCCCTTCCCCTTAAACTGGCATCCATTGACAGCAGGACCTAGTCAGGGATCCAGAAGGGACATCCCCTGCTCAATTGCTGGTCCTGAAACCAGCAGGTTAGCGACAGAGGAACCTCCGGAGTCAAAGAGATCATTTGAGATCTGACCCGATGAGGAAGACCGTCCCACTTGGAAAGAATCAACTGTTGCAGAGGGTGGGAATGAAATTGAGTGTACTCCACCATGTTGAAGGTTGACACCATGAGGCCAAGTACTTGCATCGCCGAGTGTATCGACACTCTAGGGCGACAAAGAAAGCATGTTATCCTGTCTTGAAGCTTCAGGACTTTGTCTGGAGACAAAAACAGTCTCTGACAGTGTGTGTCCAGGAGTGCCCCCAGGTGCACCATGCTCTGAGCTGGGACCAGCGAGGACTTTTTCCAATTGATCAGCCATCCATGAGCTTGTAGGAAGCTCACCATCAGTTGCAGATGACTGAGGAGGACTTTGTGGGAATTGGGCAGAATCAGCAAGTCATCCAAGTACGGCAGGATTCTGACTCCCTGGCAATGGAGGTGGGCTGTCATCACAGCCATGACCTTGGTGAAGATCCGAGGAGCCGTGGCCAGTCCAAATGGCAGAGCCTGGAATTGGTAGTGAGAGTTGCCAATAGCAAACTGCAGGAACTGCTGATGTGATATGGCAATAGGAATATGCAGATAAGCATCCTGTATGTCCAGGGATACCATATAGTCTCCGTGTTTAATAGCCAGTACAATCAAGTGCAGTGTTTCCATATGAAACCTGGACACTCTCACAAACTTGTTCAAAGCTTTGAGGTTGAGGATAGGTCAGAAGGACCCATTGGGTTTGGGGACCAGAAACAGGGTTGAGTAGTAACCTCTGCCTCATTGGGACTGAGGTACCAGTACAACCACTCCAGTATTCAGGAGAGAACTCACAACTGTTTGTAAAGCTTGCACCTTTAACGGATCCGAAGGGAGAGCTGTGGTGCAAAACTGGTGAAGTGAATGTCTCTTGAAGGAGACGGCATACTCATGAGAGACTACTTCCAGTACCCATGTGTCTGAAGTGGTCTTTAAACAGACCTGGGAGAACTGTAGAAGTCCGGCTCCCACCCTGGGGTTCCCCAGGAGGAGGCCCACCCCATCCTGCAGTAGGCTTGTCTTGTTTTGCAGCAGGCTCATGGGCCGCCCAGGACTGTTTCGCCTTGGGCTTTGTGGTTTTGGGAGCACAAGATTGTCTTGGGTATGACTCACCCTTAGCTTTTCCTTGAGGCCAAAAGGAACAAAAAGTGGTACCCTTTGCCTTCTGTGTAGAAGGGTTAGTAGGAGGAAGAAAAGCAGTTGTAGCAGCTGCTAATTCAGACACTATTTTATTTAGGTCCTCTCCAAATAAAATGTTCCCAGTGAAGGGCGGCGAGCCAGGACAGAAGTGGTTGACACTTTGGCTGCCAATACTCCCGCCTCAGAGGACGCCTCCTGAATATAATAGTCGGCGGTGTTAATGTGAGACAGGTATTGTCTGGCATTGTCAGAAATATCCTCAGGCAGCTCTTCCTCTAACACCTGAACCACACCTTAATACCTTTTGCGGACCAGGAGGCAGCTATAGTGGGTCTATGAATGGCCCCTGTAAGGGAATAAATAGTTTTCAGGCATCCCTTCACACGCTTATCTGTCGGCTCCTTCAGTGAAGTGACAGTGTTGACAGGCAGAGTAGACGACACCATGAGGAGGGTGACGTGAGAATCCACTGGTGGTGGAGTCTCCCACGTATTACATAACTCTGAAGGGAGAGGATAGCGAGTCAAGACCCGTTTAGGGAGCGGCAATTTCTTACCTGGAGTAGACCAGGGTTCCGGCTAATGTCCACGAGATGATCAGAATGGGGTATTACAGTTTTAACCACCTTCTGCTGTTTAACCTTATCAGTTCCCTTTGCCACAGTAGTGGAATCCTCATAAATCAGTGATTTGTAGGATATACTTAATAGCAACCGCTAAGTCAGGGACATCAATTTGCAAGGGAGAATCCTCATCAGTAACACATGATTCATTGTCTGATAGGACTGTATGCTCCCCTTCCTCTTCAGATGAAACATCAGAGAGGTTTGTGGATTGTGAGGAGGAGGCAACCCTCCTAGATTTCTGTCTAACCAGAGACTGATTTAACTGCTGCAGTTGGTTAGATAAATTTTCCGCCCAAGGCGGATAAACCATAGGGATAATTTGTGGTGGCAGGGGGGTCTAAACGGTCAACCAGAGTACCCCGGAGGGATGTGAACATAGCCCATGGCGGCTCCATTGTTGACACAGGAGCTGCCGACTGGGAGGTGTATGACATGCAGTACACAGGCCATCATACAATATTTCCCCCTCTGGTAAATCCTTGGAGCATGCCTTGCATGATGCAGGAGCTTCCAGAGATTTACTGCCCTTTTTGTTAGACATTATGTATAAAGCAACAACAGGGCTATCTAGTACGATAAAGCCAGACAAAGTTCAATACCTGCAGATAAAAACCTGGTATTATGTGACTGTAACACAGTAGAATATTCGTATAGTGATAAATACTGTGTACACTATATTAGCCCAAACCCAGACACGCCTAGCCCAGGGTACAGTGATAGTTATATCTGGGAAACACATGAGAGTGAAACCATACATCAGATATCGGCACACAGTCGCAGGCAATGCAGAAATTATTACAACAATAAAGCTGCACTGGACTAGCATATATATATATATATATATATATATACAGTCTGTGCGGACCGGCACTCCCCCTCCACGCTTCACTGCTTAGGTGCCATCTCAGGAGTAGATGAGAAAATAGGACATGAAGCAAGCGGCACTCTAAGTCTGATGAAAAGTCAAATATATTTCACACACATAGTGATCACTATGTGTGTGAAATATATTTGACTTTTCATCAGACTTACGAGTGCCGCTTGCTTCATGTCCTATTTTATATATATATATATATATATATATATATATATAAAACAGACAATGATAGGTGGCACTCACAGATTCGTGGAAATGATGAACAAACTTCACCCCGTGAAGTGTTTATTAAAGCAGACAGGTAACGTTTCGGGGACACTTCCCCTTCCTCAGACAATTGATCAGTGCCAAACAGTGAATATTTATAGCATAAGAAGACCCCACTTACCCCCACAGAAGTGACTCTCAGCTGCGTGGACCACGGAGTTCCCGAGCGTCCCCTGTCCCGCACTTCCGGTATCGGCATCTTGGCCTACCCGGAAGTGACGTCATCAGGCTTTGCCGGTCCCCATGGCAACGCGCTGAGAGCCCTGGAAACCAAAACAAAGTGACAAATAATGCATTAAAAAATATTGAGAGTACATAAAAACTGACTAAAAACTAAAAAGACTATAAATATTCATGGCACTGATCAATTGTCTGAGGAAGGGGAAGTGTCCCCGAAACGTTACCTGTCTGCTTTAATAAACACTTCACGGGGTGAAGCTTGTTCATCATTTCCAGGAGTCTGTTAGTGCCACCTATCATTGTCTGTTGCATGTTGGTGGACTGCCATGTCCACAAGGAAGTGCACCACAGCAATGCAATTTTGAGGAGTGCCGGGGTGAATTTTGTATATATATATATATATATATATATATATATAAAAAACACAGAGCAGTCCCAGACTAGAGGCATATATTTCTTTATTTATTAACAGTTTCTTATATAGCACAGCAAATTTCATTGCACTTTACAACTGGACACAATTAGAAGACAAAACTGAGTAAAAACAAACAGTCATAGAGGGGATCCGGTCTGAAGATCGACAGTGCCTAGGTCGACAATGTTTAGGTCGACCACTACTGGTCGACAGTCACTAGGTCGACATGGATGGAAGGTCGACAGGGTTTCTAGGTCGACATGTGCTAGGTCGACAGGTCTAAAGGTCGACATGAGTTTTTTTTTTTTTTTTTTCATTTTTTCTATTTTTTCATACTTAACGATCCATGTTGACTACGATTGGAACGGTAAAGTGTGCCGAGCGAAGCGAAGGCACCATGCCCGAAGCATGACGAGCGAAGCGAGCCATGCGAGGGGACGTGGTGCGCTAATTTGGGATCCCGGTCACTTTACGAAGAAAACGACACCAAAAAAAACCAAAAACCTCATGTCGACCTTTAGACCTGTCGACCTAGCACATGTCGACCTAGAAACCCTGTCGACCTTCCATCCATGTCGACCTAGTGACTGTCGACCAATAGTGGTCGACCTAAACATTGTCGACCTAGGCACTGTCGATAAAACGAACCACACCCGTCATAGAGATAGGAGGGCCCTGCTCACAAGCTTACAATCTATGGGGAAATAGGCATTGATACACAAGGATAGGTGCTACCTATTGCATAGTCTTCCACCAGATTGCAAAGGTTCTTGGTGGGCTGCATGATATCACATCACAGCAGTGATAAAACCAGGATTAGGAGGAAGGGAGAGTGAAGAATTAAATATGTGGGGGTTATGTGTGGACTGTACTGTGGGGATATATATCAGAATACTCGTACAATATATTCTGTGTTAGGTACACTCTTTCTTAACGAGCACTGTCTGCATAAAGACATGTAGAATACTCAAGTGTTTGTAAATTCACAGCACTGTATACAGGCAAATTTACAAGGGTGACCTTGACCTGCAATACCGGAGACTAGCAGTAGTTATGCTCAAAATGGCACCTAGTGTCTCTGTCAGGGAATGAGGGAGCGTGTGAGGCAGCTCCAGGGCAGGAAATCTATGTGGAGATAGCGCCCTGGGCCGGAGGAGGGGCTACAGGTCAAGCGCCAGCTCCCCAATGCCGGTCTTCAAACTGCTGGTACTACAGAGCCTTATTAAATGGAGCGTTATTACACCCAACCTGTACTCTTAAGCCCTGGTGGTCTAGTGGGATCCCTGCCCAGCGACAGTGTCCATGCCAGCATCACGGTCCATCTCCCTAGACCGCGAGTGGAACGCGATTTAATGGCAGGTCCCACCTGGGGGAACATCTTACTTCCTCCCTTTGTAGCAGCCACGCGAACCTGGAGAGCCATCTGCGACTGTGTGCCTAAGCTGGGATGTCTCCATTGCAAGTACACAGGAACTGAGCCGTGGGAGTATGCAACGCCACATGGAAGGTGACGGAGCTGCAGCACTGAATGTCACACAGGCATATAACGCTGACAGCCCAGAGAAGTTAGAAGTTTTCTTAGAGAGCTTTTTCACGGCTGCCTAGTGCAGCCCGCCTGTTAAGTCACCTGCTGCTGCAGGCACCAACTCGAAACTGGGCTGTTAGTACCTGGAGGCAGGGTTATAGAAGAGGCCCCAATGCATCCTGGGACAGCTAAAGATTTAGCCTGTTGGTGCCTCTGGATCAAGATTCACTCTACACCTGATGTTTACCTGTGGAAACTAATGTAACCTGCTGCAGAAATAAGAACAAATATTACAATGAAAAATTATTAATTCATTTGAACCACCTTTTTCCCTTACCTTTTTTTCTTCCAGTCTCTTCTTTTTCTTTTATCTTCTTTCTACATTCTACTAAGAACAATAACTTACCCCTGTTACCAGGGGCGTAGCCAGGGCTTTTTGGGCCCCATAGCAACCATTTGAAGAGGCCTCTGTCCCAGTGCTTCTATAGAGACACCTCACTGCAACAGTTTTTAATTTTATGTCCTATGATAGTGCCCTGATTCACATAATGTCACATTGTAGGGCTGCCATTACACATTATGCAACCGTTTATTATTATTATTGACATTATGGCATACAGTTTATTCAGATCATATTATGTCACCTTATAATGCCTCCACTTCATACTGTGCCACTTTATAATTCCCTCCAGTTTATTTTATACCACACTACAATGAACAGGTCCAGGGTTATACCTAGATATATTGCAGACCACAAGGCAAAAGTTTGTAAGGCCCCCTATGTATCACCCAATGGTGAAAAATGTATATAAAACATATAACTGTGACAGGGAAGGTGGACCCCTCTCAGTGCTGGGCCCCATAGCAGCTGCACTCCCTGCACCTGTAGTAGCTACGCCCTTGCCTGTAACAGTGTAAAAACCCTGTTATATTATCTGTTACAAAGCAATGCAAACACAATAAAAAAAGTACAGTACAAACAATTCATCTTGATTGGTTGATCTTTGAGGAAGCTCCAGGAATGAGTGAAATGTGTTAGTGGAACAATTGATGACAGCACCATTCATCTTGGATATCCCTGGTTTTCACTGTGTAAGCGCTGGACACCAGCAGTAATTCACCAGCGGGATTCTTGGGGACTGCAGTGACTCTTTTCATGTGGGAGGTCAGAGACGTCCAGAGCCTCCGAGCCGCACCCGCACGGCGCACACAGTGAGTGTCCAGCTGGATCCGTCTTCTGAACTGAGACAGAGGATGTGCGCATTGTAGCTAAGCCTGCCTAGGCTATTTGAAGCCTGTTGTCATTTACAAAGACTTTTTAAACATCAATTGATGAACTTTTTATCTCATTATATGGTCTCTGCCCAATTGACAAGTGAACTATCTGTGGTCATTTACAAAATACATCAGTGATGAGGATATCTTTCACATAAGAAACTGTGGATATGGTCTATATCTAATATTCAATATCTGATCCTCCTGCATACAGATCTTTATTATATAGCCGGCTATTAGAAATAGGATCCAATTAGGTTCACTTATATGGTTAATTGTGCATGTATACAGTTTTTAATTATTTGTATTCGTGTACATATATTTATTTAAAGGTACATATGATTAATTAATTGAATAAATATTTTTATATTCACTCTAATTTCTTAAGCCTGTTAGATCAGATTAGCGCAGAGTGTCTTGTAAGAATTTGTCTAATCGGCTCTCCTATGTGGTTGGAGACCCGGTTAATTTATGCCTACACAAGCATAATAACACTCAGCAGCTGAAAGAGTATAATTGTGTTTATTATAGACCTTATTTAAAGTATTATTATTAGCGCCGTGAGATAATTCTTGTAAAGTCTTGATTTTGCGGACAGACCTTGTGATCTATCATACTGCTCATGCATCCGAGCTGAGCATACGCATCGTTAAACAGAGTCGTATTCATCTTAGCCACATCTCATTTACAGCTGAATGGCTGGTACCGGGTGGCACCTGGGCATCTCACATAGGCAGAGTGTTCTCTGGGCATGTCCTAGGTGTGCTAATGGATTTACAGACTTCTCAGAAGTGAGCATATGCAGAGATCTGTCAGACTTCATATGGATATCTTTCAACAAGAAGGGGGCTGGTGTAAATGGGTGGTCCAGTTTGCCGGCAGTCGGGATCCCGCTGCACAGTATACCGGTGCCGGAATCCTCACTGCCGGCACACCAACACTTTTTCTCCCTCTTGGAGGTCCACAACCCCCTGGAGGGAGAATAAATAGCGTGGCGCGTATAGCGCGCCACCGTGCCCGCAGCATGCTGAGCGCAGCGAGCCCACAAGGGGCTCATTTGCGCTCGCCCAGCTGTCGATATGTCGGCAGTCTGGATTCCAGCGCCGGTATGCTGGCCGCCGGGAGCCCGGCCGCCGGCATGCACTACTACACCCTGTGTAAATGCATGCTGTTAGTGATAATGGCAACCTAGATACAGTACTGCCAACTGTGAATGCAGGTAAAGGGCTATATGCATCATCGCTTTGAAATTTACAAAATGGAGAGTAAAAAAATACCAGCCAATCAGCTGCTAACTGACATTTTTTAAATAACATGTAACATGTCAGTTAGAACCTGATTGGCTAGTACTTTTTCATTCTCCATTTTATCACTTTCCAAACGATGAAGCATCTAGCCAAAAGAGTCATAGTTATTTACAAGCATGCAATGTGGCCACATCTGTTGCCAACTTGCAGCAAGGCCTACATGTTTTTCTCTAATAGGGGTAAATGTATCCTGCAGTGAATATATTGGAGAAGTAGACCATTGGAGAAGTTGCATCAGTGTAGCATTTATGAAGCACATTCTATAGAATGAAAGGTACAGTAGAAGCTTATTGATTGCTGTGGGCAACTTCTCCACTGGTCCTCTTATCCACTCTTTTCAATGCTTTATCCATCAACCCTTTCATGTCTTGCCACATCTATTGGTGCCTGGTGAGGTGAACATTGTGTTAAGAAGGATGTAAGAATGCAGATCTTGAGTATTGCTTTTGATTGGTCAGATCCAGGAGAAAAATTTTAAAATATAAACCTTCTCTCTCCTCTACAAATTTCTCATTTGTAAGGCCAGAATTTTTCATGACATATATTTGCTAAATATAATTTTTTCCAAGATGCTTGTTTTCGACGGCTTTAATTACTGCATGTAATTAAATAGTCAATAGTATTACTGTACATGTAAAACAAGCCTGACTTTGCATGCATTCCTATTGTCCTTTTAAGTCCAGTGCTCAAAGCCAGTGAGAAATGGCAGCTCTGAAATAATGCTATTTAATAAATATACCCCCATTGGTGTCCAGGATTCATGTAATCACGTATTATCTGACATCAGTTATTATTGTGTTCCTTAATGTTGTACTGATAATGTATAAGTGAATCAGACATCACCAGAAATAACATTTCTAATTCCACTGACACATTTCTTTACTGTTGAGGTTGTGGAAGTTACTTTGTGATCTGAACTAATGTCAATTTATTGGGATGGAATTACATTATTAGAACATGAGGAGACAAGCATATGGACTTTACTACCATTTTATTAACCTAGTCTACAGAAAAAAATCTAAAGTTTGATTAAAAAAATTGTCAAGTCTAATGGAATTTCCTTAATGATCCACTTCTTAAATATGTGCTCTAATTTCTCCTCCATCTGTATAATTCATTTATTAATATATTTTTCATGCATATTACAATTCCCCATGAAAATGCACTTACACAGGTCCATTGAGTCTTCTATACTTTCTGATATACCTTTAGTTACTTCTTACATGGGGCTGGCAGGAGGCCTCCTATCAAGCCATATGACATACTGTTGAGCTTTGTAACTGCACACTAGTTCCAGAGCTACTGTCCCTTATCCTGTATATTCAGCTTTTTATTAGTAATAAATGGACAAAATAGCTGCCACAGGAAGATGTGACACTGTGTGCTATAGTACTTGCAATCTTTCAATTGGTCAATGGCATTAGACTGCCCTTTAGACTGTGTGTGCTTCCCTGGTTGTGTCCCATAATGAGTGTTGAGGCCTCAGAAGCAAGAGAATTAGAATCACTAGTCATCCTTTTCCTCAGGGCCCCATATCTACTGAACTCCCTGCAGTGTTATTCTGCCACTGGCAACAACAAATATAAGATGAATTCAAAAGTGACTTTAAAAAAAATATGTCTCCACTTCTTTTCTGTATATTAAGGAAGTAGGAATGTAGGAAGCTATATCTTCCCCCAAATACAGGCTACAAATCACTAGGGTTATGAAGCCCATACATCTCCAATAAATTGGGCAAATTCCCCCTTTTCTCGATGACTGGGTCAGGTCACCAGCAAAATAAAACATATTGGAAATCCTTAATTTGCCAATTTGACCCAAAAATTATTGGAAATGTCAAGTTGGGGATTCCTAACATGCTGAATTTTGCCAATTTCCTGACAAATCGCTGATCATCGGGGTCCACCTACAGTATTGAAGGACTGTATTGCCAATCGTTGGATTGGATCATCATATACTGTATGTATGGTTGGCATATGGCATAAAATGAAGTTGATGAAGTGCAAAATGTGAAAAAAGCTTCTTGCTGGGTGTCATGATAGTTTCAACTCTGTCTCCATGATATATGTCAGTAAATGTGTACTTAAATTATATTTGTCTTCATATAGGTCACATTGAGACAGCCTCAGCTGAAGCCTATTTCAATAAATTCAAATCAATTACATTTGTGGATCCTGGATACTATTACACTGCAGGTGCTCCATTACATGTCAAGGTAATTACATTTTCAGAGACACGTGGATGAAACCTTGTCTTTTTTGGCAATAAATAAATACATAAGATCTAAACACATACAGTTTATATGGGTCATCTATTTCATTTTAATTCGCAAAAATTGTGATAAAGCAAAAACAAATATTTTTGTGATTTACAGGTTCATTTTTAATGATGAGTCAAGGGAAATTTCTGTACTTAACTGATTTTCCAATCCTCCACAAAAAAATTATCAAAGATCTCAAAAACTTTAATATACTTGGTGAATCTATACAAGTAAAGTTATATATATATATATATCTATATCCAACACAAAATCCAGCACTCCTCTTCTGTCAGAGCTGGATTAAGGGAGGTGTGACAGAGGTGGTCATCCCAGGGCCCCCACACACAGCAGTGTTTAAGTGGAGTTTTACTCCTCCGGTGGCTGAGTTGTGCCACCACAGTGGAGGCTGTCAGTGTTCAGCAAGTGTTGCGGTTTGGTGAGGGGAAATCCCGTGAGACAGTGGATGGGATGCGGCTGCGTGTGGTGCTCCGGCGCTGGTCCTACCTCGGCTGATGCTCTGTGGACTGTATGTGGCTGCTGCTCTGTGGACGGTGTGTGTGGCTGCTGCTCCGTGGACGAGGTAGGGTCATTTGTATGCAATGCCGATGTTTTTGCAACTGTGCCACAATCACACTGCGCACGCAACAAGTTACCTTTGTGATTCCGCTCAAAATGAGGATATAACTGCAAAGTGATAAACATGAAGGGACTGTGTGGAGGAGGTAATGAAGAGTGGCAGAAAAATACAAGTGTGTCGCAACCGTTTTTGGGGCATATATCTACATACATCTGCGATCCTGTGTGCAGAAAACATGGCGCCAGCCTCAGTTCCCTCAGCCAGTCTGTGTGTCCACAGACTCACTCGGGGGAGTTGATTTTCTTTGTTTCTTCGTCTGTGCTGCCTATGTGTACCCAGTTGCTGAGAACTTAGCGTTCGCACCGGTGGACAGCTATAATCATGTCTGGATGGCTGCTTCACTTGTGATGCTTAGCAAGTCCATAGCCTGAAAAATTGCAGCAGTGTAGGCTTTTGCTAGTCTTAAACTGGTCTAGAGTCCGTATAGTGTTTGGGCAATTTTAAATTCATGGAGCATATTATGGGGACTACTGTATATGAATGGTGCTGCCTTATAGATCTATCAGGCAGAGTAAGAGAAAATAGGAGATGTCTGATTCTTTAATGGAGAAATAAAGTGTACCTCTATTTGGTATGCATTAAAAAAGAGGATTATATGTCACCTCTTTATCTATTATTTGTATGTACCCATGTCCCCTCAGCTCTCCAACAGCATTCACCTCACTTCCATCAAATGTCTTCTGGACAGTGGTTTCCAAACCAGACTTGCTTTTGTGGAGCAGAGTTCTTAAAATTAGATAACGGAACAGACAGGGCTCCTTATTAGGGGCAATGTTTTTTGTGCATTGGTGCAGGGCCAGTTTACCTTCTCAAATTTTCAGGATGAGTCTCATCCTACACTTGGGACCAATTTTCTGCCTCCATATTGTCTATGGTAGAGAAGCAGATTTCCAGCTATACTCAGAGCAATATAATAAAATCTCTCTCTCTCTTTCTCTCTCTCTCTCTCTCTCTCTCCCTCTCTCTCCCTCTCTCTCTCTCACACACACACACACACACACACACACACACACACACACTTGTCATATGTAATAATTAGCACATGATTATTAATATAGGAGAGCATATTAAGTGTTCCTTTTGAATGAAAGGGGCAATACTGAAAAGGTTGTAAGTTGGTCTCATGTACAGTACCTTGGTGTTCAGCAAAGTATTTAGCAGTGCTCTTCACGTGTGTTTTGTAAAAGACTTCCGGTGGCTCACAGGTCTGCAGACATGGGCCAGTGATTTCACAAAGCTCAAATACATGTAGCCATGGCTCACTCACTGGTACCAGGTCCAAGTAGGATGCTGTCCTATAGATTATGGAATTTCTTTAGCTGCTGAGACTGTGTGTGGGTGTGACATGAAATCTTGGCAGTCACATGACCAACTGTGGCATCCTAACTTTTAGAATACAGTCAGGGGATGGGGTAATTATTTTAACCCTCTCCTTGCCTCTACCCTAACCCACCTGGGGGGGGGGGGGGGCGGCTAGGGCAAAGATTGTGGGTTGTGGCAGCTATGGCTAATCACAGGGGGTGGAGGCTAGGGCTAAGACTGGCGGGGTGGCGGCTATGTCTAACACCCCCTGTGGTGCCTAACCCCTCCTTAACCCTAACCGTTTCTGCAATACTTACCTTCAGGATGACGGCTGGTTCCGGCGCCAGGATTCTGAGTTGTGTTGGGATTCGGGCGTCGGTCACCTGACCACCGGCATCCAGACCGGATGCTGACAGCATCCTGTGTAAAGACTTGATTCTTCTTCATTTTTAAAAAATTTCAATGTTGGTGTTTACTTCTATTTAAATTGAAGTTTACTCACCAAATACTTCATACAATCATATGTGACTACTCTACCTGGCCAGGAGACTCCAGATTTTTATGGAGTACTACTAGAGCCCTAGAGAAGTAGGCGATGGATGAGTAGCTCATCCACTTACCTACTAAAATGGGCAGTCAGGTGGCTTGGTGATGCATTTTGTAATGAATAACATTATCATGGTTCTGTACCCTGCAGCACAGTGGCCTGAATCATGGCATTGTGGGGGCTGCAAAACTATAAATCATGTAGCAATGCCCCCAACTTTTCTTGGAGGATATGTATAAATAGTAAATGAGGCATTTAGAAAAATATACAGTGATCCGGATTATTGGATATGTAAAGCTACACTACAGATATCTTCTGATAGAATGACCTGCATACATCACATGGTGCCTATTACCGAATACAGGTATGCAGTTAATTATATGAAGGTTCCAATCAGCAGTTTTTATTTCTCATCCTCAGGTGCGTGTTGTTGATGAGAAAGAACAGCCCATGGCTAATGCAGCCGTATCCATATATCAGGAGGGAAAAAGGGAAAAGATTGCAGATCTGGTGACTGAGAGTAATGGAATTGCTCATTGTTCACTCAACACTTCTGAATGGGACAGCTATATGTCAGTAACGGTAAGTTTCTCTGCCACTGGGTGGGGATATTACATTTTTCCTATTTTATGTATGTACATAAGGTAAGTGACAAAAGTACATGAAAAGATAAATTATGAACCTGCAATAATTTGGGCCATCAATGCATGTTCTGTTTTGTATGTATGAATTATTAGATTTATCATCTACAGTGATGCAACATTTTGCACCTTCTAATGAAAGTGTCTGGTTAGATTTATACAATCCTTGCTGAAAGTGGACATGTCACACGTGTGCAGCACGTTACCAATATTACCCCATACACACTGGACGATTTCTGTCTAAAAATAAACAATAACGATATTTATGTCATTATCATTAATTTTTAAGGCTGAAATCGGCTGTATTTTATAGTGCTACTGCAGTGCATCAGTGTTCCATGATTACCAGTACTGGGTCACACTTATTTATAGACTGATCTATTCACTTATAGGTCTGGAATCATTTTTATTAATTTAATATAATTTCTTGTTATGCACTCAATCAAATAAACTACTAAGAATTTTTAACCATTGGCTCATTTCCTTCCTTTTTATCTTATACAATTGGAACGGACAAATTTTGCGCAGGGACATTTACCTCCTCTTGTTATACCATTTATTGCTAAGTGGACACTGGTAGTGTGTCCACAATCCCAGCAGCAACTTGTGTGCCCCGCCCCACTGGGTTTACCACAGTTTCAAAAACAATGGCCCTCATTCCGAGTTGATCGGTCGCAAGGCGAATTTAGCAGAGTTACACACGCTAAGCCGCCGCCTACTGGGAGTGAATCTTAGCTTCTTAAAATTGCGACCGATGTATTCGCAATATTGCGATTACTAACTACTTAGCAGTTTCAGAGTAGCTTCAGACTTACTCTGCCTGTGCGATCAGTTCAGTGCTTGTCGTTCCTGGTTGACGTCACAAACACACCCAGCGTTCGCCCAGGCACTCCCACCGTTTCTCCAGCCACTCCTGCGTTTTTTCCGGAAACGGTAGCGTTTTCAGCCACACGCCCCTAAAACGCCGTGTTTCCGCCCAGTAACACCCATTTCCTGTCAATCACATTACGATCGCCGGAGCGAAGAAAAAGCCGTGAGTAAAAATACTTTCTTCATAGTAAAGTTACTTGGCGCAGTTGCAGTGCGAACTTTGCGCATGCGTACTAAGCGGATTTTCACTGCGATGCGATGAAAAAGAACGAGCGAACAACTCGGAATGAGGGCCAATCTTTTTTTTTTTCACCAAATGTCATTATATGCCTGACCTTCAAGGGCTGCTTTGAGCAGTTCTTCTTGTTCAAACTTCAGCATAGTTTTATATTGCTTAGAGAATCATTTTTTTTTTTCAACTAAAACATTTTGGAGGGTGTTCATAACTTTGTGCTTTCATGTAGGAGGTGATTTATCAAAGCTTGGAGAGACATAACTTGGAAACGGATAAAGGGGGAGATTTATCAAAGCTTGGAGAGAGATAAAGTGGAGAGGGATACAGTACTAACCAATAAGCTCCTAACTGTCATTTTTCAAACACAACTGAAAATGACAGTTAGAAGCTGATTGGTTAGTACTTTACCTCACTTCACTTTATCTCTCCCCAGACTTCCATAAAGCTTATGCTAGGCATACATGCTACAATTATCTGGCCAATCAGCCCAATATTAGCTCTCATTCCGAGTTGTTCGCTCGTTCTTTTCCTTCGCATCGGTGCGATTTTCCCGCTAACTGCCCATGCGCAATGTTCGCACTGCGGCTGCGCCAAGTAAATTTGCTAAGAAGTTTGGTATTTTACTCATGGCATTACGAGGTTTTTTCGTCGTTCTGGTGATCGGAGTGTGATTGACAGGAAGTGGGTGTTTCTGGGCGGAATCTGGCCAGTTTATGGGAGTGTGTGAAAAAACGCTGCCGTTTCTGGGAAAAACGCGGGAGTGGCTGGAGAAACGGGGGAGTGTCTGGGCGAACGCTGGGTGTGTTTGTGACGTCAAACCAGGAACGACAAGCACTGAACTGATCGCACTGGAAGAGTAAGTCTCGAGCTACTCAGAAACTGCAAAGAAAAATCTTTTCGCAATATTGCGAATACTTTGTTCGCAATTCTGCTAAGCTAAGATTCACTCCCAGAGGGCGGCGTCTTAGCGTGTGCACTGCTGCGAAAAGCGGCTAGCGAGCTAACAACTCGGAATGAGGGCCATTGGCAGATTGCTTATATAATTGTAGAGTATATGTGGGTAAGAAGTTCTAAAACATCGAGTGATCAGCCATGCCAAATTGTCCAGTATGTCCGTCCGATGCTATATTTTCACATTTGATATTTGGCCACATTGGGCAGTGTATGCCCAACCAGAGCCGACCCCAGGACACTTCCACTGTTCCTTCACATAGAAAGGAACAGGGAACTATTGTGGCCAATACACTTTGATTGATGTCACAGTGTAAGTTCTTAATATCTGCAGGGTCTGATTCTGTCAGAATGCCTGTCAGACCACAGGGCATTTATCTATCTGCACGTGTATGCCCAGCATAAGTGTTGGCAGGATTATTCATACAAATATCTGTTGCTTCAGATGAATCTAATATACAGTATACAGCTGTGCATAGTGAGCTCAGTTACCAACATAAGGATGATATGCAGTATGATAATAGAATGGCCCTTGTTCTCTTGTGACAAACATTCCGCTTGTGCCCGAATAGAATTTACATATTACACTGTCTACAGTCACACACAAATCACATCATCACTACAATGCACATGAAATGGGTGAAACCTCAGTGCATGGCACAGACATGAGGGCACATGCTGGATGAATGAACAAATCGCCAGCAGTTTGTGGTGACACTGAAAATGAGATTATTTTTGGAAAAATGAAGCTATAAGGAGGTGTTGTCCAGCTGGCCATGGCCATGAGTATAATTGTCCCCAGTATGTTGTCCCGTAAAGTAGCTGATTACTGTAAGCAAGAATTTATATTGCAAAAAGTGTCTTTTATATTACAGTACTTCTAATTCACCTCAAATATTTACAGGAGGTTTAACTACTTTTATATGCTTTGTCCCCAGGCAAAGATTTCATCAGATGATGGTGAGGAAATTTATTATAGTCTTCACCGGGCACAAACATTTGTGGTCAACTTTTACTCTGAGAGTCACAGTTTTGTGAGTCTACAAAGCAATTCTGATAAAATTCCCTGTGACTCCGATTTGCCTGTGACTGTGGAATATGATATCCATGGCCTGGATCCTAAAGATGATCATCTCACTTTCTTCTACTTTGTAAGTATTCTTAGATAACTCTACTGTGTATGCTAACTAGGGAGTAAATGGTAGAATGTATCCTTCTTCTCCTTATGTTATGTTTGTTTTCCTCTGCAGTGACACCACCACACTAGTAGCTGGATTGGCCTCTGTCCAGATGAACCCAATTTGACAGTGGTAGAACTCCCAGAGGTGATGGAGGCATTGGTCTCCAGATGCCATCTGTCAGATAGGCACCAAGAAGCAGGATCAGTAAGGTTTCACTAGGCCCCACAGTTAAATCCATCTGTAACCTCTGCCTGCATCATGCTCATCATTGAAGCTTCACAGGCAGTGGCTACAGATACAGTAACTCTATCTGTAGGTTCTGTGGAACAACTATCTCTCTTCCTATGGACCCCTCTCCCAGTAACACTTGCAGAAAATAGCCTATAGTCCAGATATGGCATTAGCTACCGGGGCAGAGCTACATAATGCATAACATTCCAGAACTTGGTAAATTCTAAAAAAAAGCAGCCCCTATAGATATGGCTGTCAAGAGCGAGCACAGGCCTGGGAACTGGAGACTCAGCAAAATTGAGTGAGGGGTGGCCAAGTCCCCTCCATATAAAATATGTAGAAAAAAACTATCACAGTGGGGCACCACTCACAGCAAGAGGAGACATTTGTCCCTGGGGAGGGGGGGGGGGATCATTCCAATCAACCCACCCAATAACACTTCTTACCTGCACACTACCACTGGCCACTTTATAGCACTGCAGCAGCACCAGTGCATCATGCAGGGAGTGTGGCAGCAGCCTCCCAAGACCATCTGCAGCCAATGCACAGCAGTAGTCTGCTCCATCCCTGCAGTGCATGATGTGCAGCTGACTCAGGAACAGGCATCACAAGGATGGTGCAAGGTGTGCGGGTGGGTGTAGTATGAGTGGCCGGCGATCTAGATCCCGGCGGCCAGCATACCAGTGCCGGGATCCCCATCGCCGGCAGCGGGGTGAGCGCATGTGAGCCCCTTGCGGGCTCGCTGCACTCACCGCGCTGCGGGCACGGTGACGTGCTACACGCGCCATGCTAATTATCCTCCCTCCAGGGGGGTCATGTCGGTATGCCGGGTGTTGGGATCCGGCGTCGGTATACTGAGCACCGGGATCCCAACAGGCTACATACTGAATGCCACCCTGTGCGGGCTGCACCCGGCTGTCACCCTTGGAGGGAGTGACACCAACATGCTGCTGAAATATATACAACATACTCTGTTTTTATTCAAATGCATGTACTTACCTTGGAGGAACAGCAGATGGGGATATATTCAAATATATATGTATTGTGTGTCTGCTATATATTCATGTACTTGCTTCTTCTTCCTTTCCCATGTGAGTTCTAGTGAGAGAGAGAAAATGAGCCATGGAGCACATGTTGCAGACATATAGTACTTAAAAAGCTGTTACTGAAAGTTAATGTTTGTCATCTTAATATTGATCCTGTTACCCAGTACTATATAAAGAATGTATACCTTTACAAGACTCATCCTGTCTGATTGCAAGGTAACTCCTGTGATGATCTTTTATGTATGAGACCTCCCACTGCACACCTATGGTATTCCATCACCACATGCCAACAGGTTATGGGCCCAGACTAGAGTCTTTGGATGCAAAGTCTTCGTCCTACATTCCCACAGAAAAACAGAGCAAGTTACAGAACCAAGCACTAGAGGGTTTCTAGTCTGTTACAGTGAACATTCAAAAGGCTACAGAATTTTAAATAAAAAAATCAGAAAAATAATTATAAGTAACAGTGTGACATTCATGGAAGAAGCGAGAGATAATGTCATAATTACAGAAAACTCAATTGAAGAGGAAAATACAGATTCCAAAGTAACAGATAAAGTACAGATCACTCAAAAAGTTGAGGTAAAACACAAGACAGATACCAGCGGCACTCAAGAAAGTATAACAGTAGGAGTGAGATACTCTTCAAGAGAAAATAAAGAAAAAGCCCCCATACATTTATTATACAAAGCGACAGCTGTTAACATACGAGAACCTACATCATGGGAAGAAATCGCTAAATTCCCAGAAAGAGAAGCACAGAAATGGCTAACAGCCACAAAGGAAGAAATGGAATCAATGAAAGACAACCAGACATGGCCATTGAGGAAACTACCAATGGACTTTTAAGGTCAAGTATGATACTAAAGGAAAAGATAGAAACATACAAGGCAAGATTAGTTGCTAAAGGATAATCACAGACATTTTCAGAAGATTATGGTGAAACATTTTCTCCAGTCATGAAGCACACCACCATTAGAACCTTACTTCTAACAGCAGCCATAAAAGGTATGCAGGTGAAACATTTCGATGTGAAGATGGCTTTCCTACATGGTGAACTGAAAGAAGACATATAAATGGAACCAGGGCAGTAGAGAGCTTGGCTGTGCCCGGGTAATTTTCAGGGTGTGTGGCCTAATCACAGGAGGTGTGGTCATGCACCCCTAGATAATAATATAGAAAAAAAAATATTTTAATGCCTTCCTGGCCACACTGCAGCCAAGCACACAACATCATGCTGTGCTGAGGAGAACAGCTGCAGCTGCTGCTGCCAGGTGGGGTGGGGGAACCTGGGCCCCTCCATCAGACCTGGGCCCTCCATCAGACCTGGGCCCAGATAATAAGTATCCCCCCCACCCCCTCTTGGCACCACTGCATGGAACAACCACCAGGTTTTGTGAAAATTCAAGAACCAGTTCAAGCATGTTAGCTTAACAAAGGAATATATGGTCTAAAGCAAGCAGCAAAAACAGGGAATACAAAGATAAATGAAGTCTTGATGGAGAATGGGATCATCAGAAGTTAAGCAGACCCCTGTCTTTATACAAAGTTAATAGAAGAAACATGGTTTTATGTATAAATTTGCGTGGACGATGAAGGGGAATTGAAATAATACAAGATCTAAACAGTCAGTTTGAAACAAAAGACCTAGGTCACGTAATGCATTACTTTGGAATGCGGATCTCAAAGAAGATGACGGAATGTTCACATTAAGTCAGAAATACAAGATTCAGGAAACCATTGAGGAGTTTAATATGAAAAAAACAAAGATAGCAAGCACTCCTATGGAGACAAGTTATGTAAAGGAATCAAATGATGAGAGTGAACTGTTACAAGATAGTCATCTATATAGAAAAGCTATAGGTACATTGCTATACATTGCAACTGTCACCAGACCAGACATTTCCACACAGCAGTTGGGATCCAAAGCAGAAAGGTTTCCAAACCAACACAGATGGACTGGAATGCATAGGGTAATTCATTGCTTAAAGGGAACCATTAACAAGAAGCTTAAACTTTCAGCAAGCACAAGTAACAAGTTAACAGGATAGGTTATTCTTGATGCATTCATCATGTTGACTCAGACTGGGCTGGAGACACAAATGACAGGAAATCCACAAGTGGATAGTTATTCTCAATCGGAGAAGGATTAATCAACTGGACAAGCAAGAAACAGTCTTCCGTAGCACTGTCATCTACAGAGGCTGAATATATCGTGGCAGCTCACGCCAGTCAAGAAGTGATATGGATAATGCAACTACTATCAGACTTGAATGCCTCAAGAATAACCTACCGAGATATATGAGGATAATCAAGGATTCTTGCATTAGCACAAACAGAAAGAGTAAATCCAAGAACCAAGCATATTGATGACAAGCATCATTTTCAGAGGGATCTACAAGAACAAGGTTTTATAGAGTTGAACTATTGTCTAACAGAAGTTATGACAGCTGATATCCTGCCTAAGCCTCTGTTGGAGAGAGACATTGGATAGTTATATCAAATGTGGTTTTAATTGAAGAAACAGAGTCTATTTAGAAGGGGTGTTGAAATATGTACAATGGACTATGGGTTTATTCATATGCATGTACTTACCTTGTAGGAACAGCAGATGGCGATTTACTCAAATATATGTCTATTGTTTGTCTGCTGTATATTCATGAACTTGCTTCTAATACCTTTCCCATCATGGAGGACATGTTGCAGACATGTTGTATTTATGAAGCTGTTACTGAAAGTTAATGTTTGTCATCTTTATATTGATCTTGTTACCCAGTACTACCTTTACAAGACTCGTCCTGTCTGTTTGCAAGGTAACTCCCATGATGATCTTTTAATCTTTTATGTATGAGAACTCCTGCTGCACACCTATGGTATTCCATAGCCACATGCCAACACATGCCAGCTCCTAGTCAGTGACAGGTGCTGCAGTGTGACATTATCCTGCAACAACCGACTCCTTTCACTGACAAGGAGCTGACATTTCTGGGCACCCCCCCCCCCGGAGTGATGTAGCCGGGTGGGCTTCCCATTAGGTCACACCCTCTATTGACATCAGCAGGGGATGTCTGCTAGACCACACCCCTATCTACAGACCACAGACCATTTTCAGGCAAACTCGCCATAGGCACCCAAGGGGGTTACAATTAGCATCACCAGGTGTTACCGACCTCTGTGCCACCACTGGACCCAGGCTCCTGCCGTGCACTTACAAACAATCCTGGCCCCAGGTAAAGAGTACACCCCTTTTTTCAGCACCCCTGCCTGTAGAAACCTATAATGGCTGCTTTTGTGAAAACGAGAGACTGCAGCATATATCAGAGATATCTACCCAATATATTCATTCCATTCCAGGAAACTTATTATTTGCAGGTACCCCCAAAACTGGGTGTTTTTGGAGGATATCCCAAAAATAATTATTGATAAATAGACCCCCAATAAAAAACATACCTAGATATTAGGATCCTCTCAGCTATTAAATCCAATCTATTATTTTCATGTTAATTTTAAAATTGATCCTAGAACAAACATAACAGCAAACTTTGAAAATCATATTATTTCAATAGCAGATGGTCTAATGAACAATAATAAAAGAAAGGGGGGCTGGCTGGAGAGACAGAAGGGAGTGCTGGCTGGAGAGACAGAAGGGGGGCTGGCTGGAGAAACAGAAGGGAAGCTGACTGGAGAGACAGAAAAGGTTGCTGGTCTCTGATTGGAGAGACAGAAAGGGGTGCTGGATGGAGCTGGAGATACAGTGGGGGGCTGGAGAGACAGAAGTGGGCTGGCTAGAGCTGGAGAGACACTGCAGGGCTGGAGTGGCAGAAACACAGGGGTGAGGCTGAAGAAACCTGGAGGAAAGTGGCTGGAGATTATTCTCAAGTGGCAGGATTTCTGGCACATTACTAACTCCTTTGCCTCACCAGCTGTGCAACTGGACATGTGCTGTTGGAGGAGTGGAGATGGGAGGCAGTACAGTTTATTTTTGCCTCTTGGGGGCTCTGCCTATTTTATCAGTCCTGGGACACACATTGTTTGATGGTAGCCCTGCTAGTTATCATTCCATAAGGCAGCCAGAAGAGTCACTGACTCTTTGGGAACAAACAAGCAAGTATTATGGGGTGTCCCTGTGTTGGAACAAAGGCTCCATGATTCATTATTATGTAGAATCACTTCAATCTTTAATAAGCAGTTCTTTCACCAAGTGTAAATCATCTTCGTAGCCTATCCTAACCTACGGTATCCTATGCCATGCGTAGTCTGCCCCGGATCACTGCTGCATCTGGGAAGTAATCAAATCTTAAAATGAAATACTAACAATTATATACTGTAGCACATATTTGTTATACAGTTTATATTTCTTAATGCCACAAGACTTTTTTTTTATTGTGTACATTTTATAATTGAATTTGGAGCTTCAGCTCTTTGGGTCATAAGCCTAAAGGAGATTCTGAATTGGGTGCAAAAAAAAAAAAGCAAGTGACATTGCACCTGGGGAGTCATTCCGAGTTGATCGTAGCTGTGCTAAATTTAGCACAGCTACTATAATTAACTCAGGCATGCGGGGGATGCCCAGCACAGGGCTAGTCCACCCCACATGTCAGTACCGCCCCCCCCCCCTGCACAAATACAAAAGCATCGCACAGAGGTGATGCCTTTGTATTTGAGGAGTAACTCCCGGCCAGCGCAGCTCCTGCGGCTGGCCGGAGTTGCTCGTCGCTCCCGCTGGCCGCAGCGGCTGCATGACACATCACGCAGCCGCTGCGGCCCGCCCCAACGGTCCGGCCACGCCTGCGTTGGCCAGACCACTCCCCCTAAATGGCGGCTTTACGCCGCCGTTCAGCCCCCTCCCGCCTAGCGACCGCCTGTCACAGAGGCGATCACTAGGTAATGAAAGCTGCCATGCACCGGCGCACTGTGGCACCGGTGCTTGCGCAGTTTCGACCCGATTGCTGCGCTGCGACAAACTGCAGCGAGCGATCGGGTCAGAGTGACCCCCCCTGGAACAAACCAGGTGGCAATGCAAGGTGTGCACATATATTTTTTTGTTTTTTTGCATGCAGGGTAAACACTGGCTGCTTCTATATGTAGCCTAGAAAGCTGGACAGCATTACTTTTGCACTTCAATTTAGATTTGAGTTCGGACAAGCGCCTCTCACATCTAAGTCGATCTGCACATTTTAAACGCTGCTGTATGTGGGGATTTGCAGCCAAAGACCAATTAGAGTCCCCATGATTGATAACCCCTGTCCACCATTGAAAATGCTTGCAGTGGCCAGATGGTAATTAGATCTGTACCATGGATCAAAGATGAAGGTTGCCTGGTCTGATGAATCCCATTTTCTTTTGTGATAAGTAGTAATCTAGGTCAGTTTGCATTGTTTAACTAGGGAAATTATGCCACCAGGATGTATAGCGAGAAGGAAACAAGCCAGTGGAGGGATCTTGATCTTCTAGGCCATATGGATGTTATTTTGATGTGTACCACCTAAGCACAACTGCAGACCTTTAATGGCAATGGTTTTCTCCAATGGAAGTGGCCTCTTTCAGCTGCATAATGTCACGCTGCAAGGATTGTTCAGAATTTGTTAGATGAACACAATGAAGAGTTCAAGTTGTCGCCCTGGCATCCAAATTCACCAGCTCTCATCCCAGTAGAGCATCTGTAGTACGTGTTGCAATAACAAAACTTATCTTTGGCAGCATCACCTCGCAACCTACTGTACAGGAGTTAAAGGATCTGTTGATCACATCGTAGTAACATAGTATCTAAGGTTGAAGAAAGACAATTTGTCCATCAAGTTAAACCTATTTGTGGGTACATCCAGGTAGCAGATGACACAGGACACATTCATAGGTCTTGCAGAGTTAATTCCTTAGCATCAAAAGCAATTTATACAGGTGCTTTGGCTCATCAGTGTATGTTTTTAACTTCCACTTGTCTACTATTATATTACATTAGTTTTATATTAAGACTGTACTATATAATTATCTCTCTTTCCACAGCTGTTGTCTAAAGATGGAATCAATTCTTATAAGGAACATAAATTAGACATTAAAGAGCATGTAAAAGACCCAAGTGAGTATCATATATACATAACATAAATATTGCAGTGTAGTATATTGTACTGTATAGTACATTATGTAAAAGTTCACTACTCTATGGGGGTAATTCCAAGTTGAACGCAGCAGGAAATTTTTTAGCAGTTGGGCAAAACCATGTGCACTGCAGGGGGGGCAGATATAACATTTGCAGAGAGAGTTAGATTTGGGTGGGTTATTTTGTTTCTGTGCAGGGTAAATACTGGCTGCTTTATTTTTATACTGCAATTTAGATTGCAGATTGAACTCACCACACCCAAATCTATCTCTCTCTGCACATGTTATATCTGCCTCCCCTGCAGTGCACATGGTTTTGCCCAACTGCTAAAAAATGTCCTGCTGCGATCAACTTGGAATTACCCCCTATATCTTTATTACCAGTGCAAAGCAATTTGTAATGCTGAATTTAATTGAGTAGTCCATGACTGACTGATTATGAAGACTACTGGTTAGAGCAAAACATCACTCAGTGCTAAGATATACCTCAAATTTAAGATTCATACACTTCTGCTTGTGACTAATTCAAAGAATGAATGACAATGTGTGCTCATAAATTTTCGTGTTTTGAGTTTTGGTTCTAATTCAACTTTCGTGTTTTGGTTTTGGCTTGGTTTTGCCAAAACCATCCTTTCGTGTTTTGGTTTTGGATCTGGATGATTTTTGAAAAAAACCCATAAAAACAGCTAAAATCACAGAATTTGTGGGTAATTTTGATCCTATGGTATTATTAACCTCAATAACATTCATTTCCACTAATTTCCAGTCTATTCTGAACACCTCAAACCACACAATATTGTTTTTAGGCCTAAAAGTTGCACAGAGGTTGCTCGATGACTAAGCTAAGCGACACAAGTAGAAAACACAAACACCTGGCCCATCTAGGAGTGGCACTGCAGTGGCAGACAGGAGGGCAGATACAAAAAAAGGCCCCAAACAGCACATCATGCAAAGAAGAAAAAGAATTACAATGAGCTAGTTGTATGACTAAGCCAAGTGACACAAACAATTGGCCCATCTAGGCATGGCACTGTAGTGGCAGACAGGAGGGCAGATATAAAAAAAGGCCCCAAACAGCACATCATGCAAAGAAGAAAAAAAGGTGCACCGAGGTTGCTGTATGACTAAGCTAAGCGACACAACCACCTGGCCCATCTAGTAGTATCACACAGTGGCTGAATGTCGAGAATGGGCTGCAATTGTTCGGTCCACTGACAGCATCTCCAGCAAGCTCCAGTCACTTTTAAAAAAATCTGCAATTGGTGGACTTATACGGCAGTACCCCAGGACTAATACAGTAGTACCTCTGGACTCATATGGCAGTTTCACACAGGATGGCACTTTTCAAAAACCAGGCCCCAAACAGCACCTCATGCAAAGATGTCGAAGAGGTGCAATAAGGTAGCTGTATGACTAAGCCAAGCGACACAAACAATTCCAACTGGAATTATACGTCCAAATCACTGAAATTAATTGGCAAAATCACTGTAATTATACGTCCAAATCACTGGAATTAATTGGCAAGATCACTGGAATTATACGTCTAAATCACTGGAATTAATTGGCAAGATCACTGCAATTAATAATTATACGTCCAAATCACTGGAATTAATTGGCAAAATCACTGTAATTATACGTCCAAATCACTTGAATGAATTGGCAAGATCACTGTAATTAATAATTATACGTCCAAATCACTGGAATTAAATGGCAAAATCTCGCTATCGCCTGCATAGTGAAGTGGAATCTAGATGGGAATTTGTACCGGGGACACAATACCTCCATCAATTGTCTAAATCCCACTGCACTAATGGCGGATACCGGACGCATGTCTAACACCAACATAAGTGTCAAGGCCTCAGTTATGAGGGCTTCCATCGTCATGTGAAGCTGAACCACTAGTCATGAACATTTACGTTTCTTCTCAGACCATTTAAATTTCTTTTTTGGGGTCTTTTTACTGAACTTTGGCTTTTTGGATTTTACATGCCCTCTACTATCACATTGGGCATCGGCCTTGGCAGACGACGTTGATGGCATTTCATCATCTATGTCATGGGTAGTGGCAGCAGCTTCAGCACTAGGAGGAAGTGGTTCTTGATCTTTCCCTATTTTATCCTCCAAATTTTTGCTCTCCATTATGTTTCTGGAGTTATATAACTAACACAATATGCGGCACAGGAATGACTGATGGCTGATGGCCAGGACGCTACCACTGGTCTGATGCAGCACAACACAGCAACACTGTAAGGGACTTGTTGTTATTATTATTATTATAATACGGCAGCAGTGGACATATAGCAGCAGCGTATACCACTGTGACTGCCTCATCACTGGAATGACTGATGGACAGGACACTACCACTGGTCTGATGCAGCACAACACAGCACCACTGAAAGGGACTTATACAGCTACACTGGATATACGGCAGCAGAGGACACCACCACTGTGACTGGTCACTGGACTGATGCTGCACAAGACACTTCCCCTGGTCTAATGCAGGACAACGCAGCAAAAATGCAAGAAAGCAGCACTGGGAACATATAGCAGCAGAGGACACCAACACTGTGACTGGTCACTGGACTGATGCACAAAAGACTTCCCCTGGTCTAATGCAGGACAACACAGCAAAAATGCAAGCCAGCAGCACTGGGGACATATAGCAGCAGATGACACCAACACTGTGACTGGCTGGACTGATGCAGCACAATACACTGACTACACTGGACTGGACAGCACAACACAGCACGAGACACGCCACCCCACTTTCCCGCCCCCACAGACACTGAGCACTGAGGACACGTCCTCTCAATACACTCTCCGAGACTGGAGTGAAAATGGCCACGACGCGCGGCTCCTTATATGGAATCCAAATCCCGCGAGAATCCGACAGCGGGATGATGACATTTTGCCTCGTTTGGGTTTCCGAGTCAGGCGGGAAAACCCGAGCCTGACTCAGAACCGGGCTCTGAGCGTGAAGTTCTCTGAGATCCGAACCCGCTCATGTCTACTCTTAAATAGTAACAAATCAAAAAAAAAACTGGGAGAATAGACGTGTTGGAGAGAGTGTATCATTCCCATGTGTATAATTTTGAATTACAGTAGGTCACCTATGTATTATACTACAAGTAACAGTAATTCAGACACCATTAGTGATTTCAGTACATGAAGTACTGTAGGTGTTAGCTTCAACAAGATTAGTGAATAAGAGCATACATCCAGCAACAGAGACTCTTTACAGGGTATATACGTGCATGCAAGAAACTACAGCCTTCTGAGAAAGTCTTCTGTTATACAGTAATGTACAAATCCTGGTAATCAGGATCCTGCAGTTATTTACCAAAACTTGTAGTGACCGATCATATAGAAACATAGAATTTGACAGCAGCAGATAAGAAATACTTGGCCCATCTACGTGCACACATTTAGGATTCATTTTTTTTGTAAGGAGCCAGTTAATCTACCAGTATATTTTTGGAATGTGGGAGGAAACCAGAACACCCATTAGAAACCCATGAAAGCACAGGGAGAAAATACAAACTCCACAGATTAGGGCCTTGGTGGGAATCCAACCCATGACCTCAATGCTGTGAGGCAGTAATGCTAACCATTACACCATCCGTGCTGTCCTGCACCAGATGAAACCAGAATTTGCTATGTTGCACTGTAGTCCAGAAATGTTACTAATAATTATGATGGTCTCTAATAGTGATAGTCTAGTATAGTTTGCACCTAGTTTGTGCAGGTACACAACCAGATGTAGCCGTCTTTGCCTCAATGTATGCCATGCCAGGGTGCGATTTGCAGCCGGCAATCACTTCTTAATTAAAGGAGTTCTGACACCCCTTCTGATGCCACTGAATAGCTTCTAATCCAGTGTAACCTGTTTTTATGAAATCAAATTAATGTTGTTTCTTCAGTGCATCCGGAAAGTATTCTCGGCGCTTCACTTTTTCCACATTTTGTTATGTTGTAGCCGTATTCCAAACTGGAATAAATTATTTTTTTTCCCTCCAAAGTCTACACACAATACAATACCTCATAATGACAACGTGAAAAATAAGTGTGTTTGAGATTTTTGCAAATTTCTTAAAAATAAAAAAACTAAGAAAACACATCCTAAGAATTCACAGCGTTTGCTCAATACTTTGTTGATGCACCTTTGGCAGCAATTACAGCTTCTAGTATTTTTTTAATATGATGCCACAAGCTTGGCACACCTATCTGTGGCCAGTTTCCCCATTCCTCTTTGTAGCACCTCTCAAGCTCCATCAGGTTGGATGTGAAGCGTCAGTGCACAGCCATTTTCAGATCTCTCCAGAGATGTTGAATCGGATTCAAGTCTGGGCGCTGTCTGGGCCACTCAAGGACATTCATAGAGTTGTCTTGAAGCAACTTCTTTGATATCTTGGCTGTGTGCTTAGGGTGGTTGTTCTGCTGAAAGGTGACCCGTCACCCCAGTCTGAGTTCAAGAGCGCTCTCGAGCAGATTTTCATCCAGTATGTCTCTGTACATTGCTACATTCATCTTTCCCTCTATCCTGACTAGTCTCCTGGTTCCTGACGCTGAAAAACATCCCCACAACATGATGTTGCCACCACTATGCTTCACTGTAAGGATGGTTTTGGCCTGGTGATGAGCGGTGCCTGGTTTCCTCCAAACATGACGCTTGGCATTCACGCCAAAGAGTTCAATCTTTGTCTCATCAGAACAGAGAATTTTGTTTCTCCTTCTGGTGCATTTTTGCAAACTCCAGGCTGGCCGTCATTTGCTTTCTTTTACTAAGTAGTGGCTTTCGTCTGGCCACTCTGCCATACAAGCCTGATTGGTGGATTGCTGCAGAGATGGTTGTCCTTCTGGAAGGTTCTCCTCTCTCCGCAGAGGAATGCTGTAGCTCTGACAGAGTGACCATCGGGTTCTTGGTCACCTCCCTGACTGGGGCTGTTCTCCCCCGATCACTCAGTTTAGATGGCCGGCCAATTCAAGAAGGAGTCCTGGTGGTTCTGAACTTCTTCCATTTATAGATGATGGAGGCCACTGTGCTCATTGGGACCAACAAAGCAGCAGATATTTTTATGTACCCTTCCCCAGATTTTTGCCTCGAGACAATCCTGTGTCGGAGGTCTACAAACAGTTCGTTTGACTTCGTGCTTGGTTTGTGCTCAGACATACACTTTCAAGTGTGGGACCTCATATAGACAGGTGCGTGCCTTTCCAAATCATGTCCAAGAAACTGAATTTAACACAGGTGGACTCCAATTAAGCTGTAGGAACATCTCAAGGATGATCAGTGGAAACAGGATGCACCTGAGCTCAATTGTGAGCTTCATGGCAAAGGCTGTGAATACTTTTGTACATGTAGTTTCTTAGTTTTTTATTTTTAATAAATGTACAAATATCTCAAAAACACTTTTTTCACGTTGTCATTATGGGGTATTGTGTGTAGAATGTGGAGGGAAAAAATTAATTTATTCCATTTTTGAATAAGGCTGCAACATAACAAAATGTGGAAAAAATGAAGCACTGAGAATACTTTCCGGATGCACTCTATAAAAGCACCATAGGCCCTCATTCCGAGTTGTTCGCTCGCAAGGCGATTTTAGCAGAGTTACACACGCTAAGTCGCCGCCTACTGGGAGTGAACCTTAGCATCTTAAAATTGCGAACGATGTATTCGCAATATTGCGATTACAAACTTCTTAGCAGTTTCAGAGTAGCTTCAGACTTACTCGGCATCTGCGATCAGTTCAGTGCTTGTCGTTCCTGGTTTCACGTCACAAACACACCCAGCGTTCGCCCAGACACTCCCCCGTTTCTCCGGCCACTCCTGCGTTTTTTCCGGAAACGGTTGCGTTTTTTTCCACACGCCCATAAAACGCAGTGTTTCCGCCCAGTAACACCCATTTCCTGTCAATCACACTACGATCACCGGAGCAAAGAAAAAGCTGTGAGTAAAAATACTATCTTCATAGCAAATTTACTTGGCGCAGTCGCAGTGCGAACATTGCGCATGCGTACTAAGCAGAAAAACGCTGCGATGCGAAGAAATTTACCGAGCGAACGACTCGGAATGAGGGCCATAAAATGAATGAGAATAGAATAGCTTCTGATTTGCAGTGGTTTCAATAGAACCACCACTAAATAGAACACGCCACGGCAGATTGTCATTTAGAAATCAAAATCATTGCTTAGTAAATTCTATCAATTAAAATAAAAACAGTGTCAAATGACAGTGTTTTCCCGTGGTTTCTAAATGACACCAAAACAGCCACTTAGTAAATGCTATCAGTAAAACATAGATGGAGGATTTTAAATGGCAACAAAACCACAGCTTAGTAAATTTAGTCAATAAGATGCTGAAGAGCCTTGCCATGCATGCCTGTAGTTGCATTTTATTCAATTAATATGCGCTTGTTCACATCCATTCACTACACAGACCTGATTGCTAGGGTGCGTTTTTTGCATCCCTGCGATCAGGTAGTCGCCGCCTACAGGGGGAGGGGGAATCGCTGTGCAGCAGTGCGATCACATGTGCAGGAGAGCTGCACAAACAGAAGTTTGTGCAGTCTCTGCGCAGCACAGGACATACTCTTCCAGTGCGATGATCGGGGCCGGAGCTGACGTCAGAAACCCTCCCTTCAAACGCCTGGTCCCTCCTGCGTTTTCCCGGACACTCCTTAAAAACGGTCAGTAGCCACTCACAAACGGCCTCTTCCAGTCAGTCACCTTGCGATCGCCCATGCGATCGCTTTCTCGCACCCTCCGGTTGCTGCCCGGCGCTCCCCATCGATTTGGACTGACACGTCTGCGTATTGCGGTGCATACGCATGCAAAGTTCAGACCTGATCGCAGGCTGCATGTAATTGCAGCCTAGCGATCAGGTCTGAATTAGGTCCTTTATGTGTTACATAATTATACAGCACCATTTCTGCCTGAGGTGCTTACTATATGACAAGCAATGCAGGATTATTTCTGATTTATGTTTTTTACTTTGTTTACAGGTCTACACGGATCATTCACTTTAAATATCCATGTAGATAAAAGTTTGGCCCCTATTTTTGCAATTTTAATTTTCACTGTATTGCCCAAAGGAGAAACTGTTGTAGGTAGAGCACAATACAGAGTTACATCCTGTACCAGGAACAATGTGAGTATATAAACATAGACAATACCAGAATGCATTATAGAGGTGGTACATGTGTATGGAAGAGGAAAGTTGTTACTATTATACTTTATTTATATGGGGCCACAAGCAGGGACGTGCGGTGAGGTAAATGGCTCGGGAGGCACTGGCTAGTACCAGAGCCTGATATAAACACAATATATATGCCAAAGGATTCATGTGAGCATTAGGTAAAGACATACCTCCCAACTTCTGTGCTGAGGGAGTCGGGACACACCATGCCGGAGGCTCGGTCGCGGATAAAAAAAGGGGTGGGGCTTCTGCGCACGGCATTTATTCAGTGTGATCACCAACTGCTTTGCAAAGCAGAGCAGCGGTCATCACTACCTCTCCCAACTGCCCCCCCACCCGCGGGACACTGCGACCCACGGGAGGAACAGCGGGACAGTGTTCAATTAGCGGGACTGTCCCGCTGAAATCGGGACAGTTGGGAGGTATGGTAAAGATGCAGCAGAATAAACTCCTGGAAACTTGGTGAGGTTTGATTAGAGATTTGTGGAAAAGATACTCACCTGCCATTGACTTTTACCCCACAGTTTTGACTATAAAAATTATTAGAATAATATTTCTAACATATTCTTTGTATTTTTTATATACTTTATACCAGGACTGGCCAAACCAGTCCTCGACATCTACCAACAGTTCACATTTTCCAGACCACCTAGCTGGTGCACAGGTGTAGTCATTTCTAATTAAGATGTGCTGCATTCATTCCTAACTGACAATTCTACAGATCTCCAGGAGGCCTGGGAAACATGAACTGTTGGTAGATCTCGAGGACCGGTTTGGCCAGCCCTGCTTTATACAGTCAAAACTCTGGCGCAAACGTTAGTATGACAGAAAAGGCTCTGCCTCACCTTACCACACACCACCAGCCACAAGTGCCTTACATAGTACATAAAAGGAAGTACTGTAGTGTAAACAAAACAAGAAA
Source organism: Pseudophryne corroboree (assembly GCF_028390025.1). Lineage (NCBI taxonomy): Eukaryota > Metazoa > Chordata > Amphibia > Anura > Myobatrachidae > Pseudophryne > Pseudophryne corroboree. Next base: position 706,576,265 of record NC_086446.1, on the reverse strand, counting down.
AAAAGCGTATAGTTTTAAATATTGTATAAAATGGGGAGCAAGCTACTGTACTGTATATAACCATTGGTGCATATGAAGTCATAATACCCACGAAAAAAGCCACGGGTCAGTGCCATTGTTGGTATTTAAGAGGAGATGCTGGAAGAAGCGAGGAGAGGAAAATCACATTAGGGAAGAGGATCCTGCTCATGATAACAATCTAAGGGGACAGACAGGGGTGACACAGAAAGTAGACTGTAAGCAAGGAACAAAAGGGGCAATTCAGAGTTGATCACAGCAGCAAATTTGTTAGCAGTTGAGCAAAATTATGTTGTACTACAGGTAGGGCAGATGTAACATGTGCAGAGAGGGTTCGATTTTGGCGGGTTATATTGTTTCTGTGCAAGTAGGCTTTATTTTTACACTGCAATTTAGATTTCAATTTGAACACACCCCACCCAAATCTAATCTCTCTGCACATTTTACATCTGCCCCACCTGCAGTGCCAAATGTTTTTTCTTACTGTTAGTGTCCTTTTTTGGTTTGCTAACAACTCTGAATAACCCCCTATAGAGCAGAGGGTTAAGCGGAGAGCTGTAAGAAATTAAAGGGGAAATAGACATTAAATGAAGGTCTACATTTAATTAACTGCTTTCTTTCAGCAAACTGCTGGTTTGTGAACTGTATGATTTACTAAAGGCAATATAAACTTGTTAATACAAGTAAGCATTTCTGTCCATGTGTATGCTGAATCTTACAGATCCATAAACTCCAGAATGCAAAAACACCCATGATCAGTGACGTGAGAGTAGGATGAGCTGTTTGACATAAAAGAGTTGAAACTATTTACATAGAAGTTGTGTTTCAGCTGATAAAACACACATTTACTAACAGATGATTTGTTTTATATTAAATTTTAAATTTTAGTACATTTTAGCACAGGAAACACCAAAATTGATTTAGATCGATTTTAGTCAATTCAAATTCAATAACAATTTATGAAAAATGACTTTAAGGAAATATACTCTTAAGTTTCTCAATTGCACTTAAAAGAGTTAAAATTTTTGGTATTTAAAACAGATATACATAGTGAGGTATCCAATTAGCCTTGAAAATGCAGATTAAAAAAAAAAAAAAATCACAATTTTTTTATCCCTCCCCCATCCTATTATTTCTCACGTAAAACCCATTTTTCACTCGAAAATACATAGTGTCTGCGAAAAGTCGCGGACCTGTGTATTTTTGACCTATGTAACCCCTGGCAAACCAATTAGCTGCTGTAAATTACCGCGGCTAATTAGATGCCCCCCAATTAGTCACATAAATATCACATTAAATAGCAGAAAGATAAATATATTAAATGGATAAAATTGTCACAGAAATGATCACCTAAAATGTTATGAGAAGTATAAAATAGAGAAAATAGATACACTATAGGTAAAAATAGCGTGAAATGTGCATCAGTTTTAAACTACAATTCCCGACTCGGGAATTGTAATTTCAAAACGGATATACGCTTCACGCTATTTTCAGTGCGCAAATCACAGAGCTAGACTACAACTCCCAGCAGCTCTTGTGGTACTACGCAACATGCATACAAACTGCAATAGCAGCTATGCTGTACTAGAAGCCTGGTTGTCATGGTGTTATTGGTGATGAGCTATAACCTTACAGTACATAAAAACAAGAGGTGAAAATCAGATTTTTGGTATTAAAATGCACAACTGAGAGGATTGCGGTCAGGTATTTCCGGGATTAGGGGCCATGAAATTTAAGCTTCATTAGTTTCAATATAGGTCCGCCACTGAGTGTAGTATTATTATTATAATGCTAATGGTGGGTCTTGATTTGAATGGATATACAGTAGGTAGACTGTGATTTTGTGTAGGTGGATTCAATTTTAGATTCAGTTTATGCTCCATGTGAAGGAAGCGCTGTGCAGTTTAACAAAGAGCAGATAAAGGTCTTCCTGTGCTCCTATGCACATTCTGCAGGTGGGGATGGTGTCTACTGGCAGAGATAGTCTGCAGATGTTGATGCTTTGTATTAGCAGTTTTATTTTCACCCGGATTTAACACTTTATTGGGTCTATTCAATGCATGTTGGATCCTATCCGACGGAGAGGATCCAACAATGCAGTATTCAATTTGCGGGCAAATCCAACTGGTTTTGCACGGTTTCGACTATGCCAATATGACTTTTTTAAAAGTCGGATTGACATTGTCGAAAATGGGACTAAAACCTGCCGGATTTGGCTGCAAATCCGACAAAACAAGTGGATCCCGGGCTAATCTGCTGATCCATGTGTTTTCCGACAAGTCGCTAAAATGGCAGTACCATTGAATAGGTCGAATCATGATTCAACCTAAAAAAGTCGGAAACTGCCGTCTTTCCAACTAGATGGCAGTTCCGACTTCAATTGAATAGACCCCTATGTGATTCGAAAACAGTTAAAAGTGAATCGGCAGCAAAGACTGCACAGGAGGCGCCAATGAGGGCTATCGCTGATGTGTGGGTGAAATCGCACCTCTCCCTTCCCCTTTCCCACACACCCAACAGGGAGAGAGGATTGACTTCCTCTGCAGCTGTCTCTCTCCAAAGTCAGCACACAAGCAGCGTGTGTTCTGTTTCGGAGAGAGGTTGCTGCTGTGGCAGCAGTCAGCCTTCTCTCACACTGCAATGAACTGGGTGGACAGATGGATGGGGGGGGGGTAAGAATACCCTCTCCCCCCTCTCTGCACCACTGCCTGTCCCCTCCCTGTGGGAAAAACCTTAGAGACCCCGGCATACTTACATTCAGGATGTTGGCATTCAGGATTCCGTTGTTGGTATTCCAAGTGATGTCGAACTTCTGGTACCAGCATTTTGGCTGCGTGTCGGGATTCCGAGCATCGCCATCCTGATAGCATCCCCTTAGTAGGATGCTGTCAACACAGCTGACATTCTTGAGCACTGTTTAATTACACAATTCTCCAGGCTACTGTGAGAGGCAAGATTTCCAGAAAAGTTATGACACTGAAAACCCATCCACAACTCGGTTATAATCCTAGCTACGAGGAGTACAGATCTTATTGGCACAAAATACACAAAAATCAAAATGGAAATGAAAGCTACAGTACAGTATACAAGTTTATGTGACTACTGATTTATTTTACTTTAAAATCTTCTTTGATATTCTTGATATTTCACAGGTCCATCTCAGTTTCTCTGAAGCTCAGGTCCGTCCTGGAGAAAAGGTGAATCTTAAGGTAACAGCAGACTCTGGATCCTGGTGCTCCGTGCGATCTGTGGATAAAGGTTTCTTACTTCATGCACCACATGAAGACTCCTTATCAGATGTTTTAGTAAGTATGGATTTATTCTTATACTATGGTTAAAAACAAATATTATGGCTTCTCCTTCCTTTTCCAAGATATTCATTACCTACTGTGATCTTCTGGTAATACTTTTATTTCTTTAAACCAAAATAATTGGAGAAAATATGAGATGATTCATGATTCAGGGGAAACCACCGGTGGGCCCAACTGCCTGGGGGCCCACTCCCTCCTCTAGGGATCAGGTTCCAGTCTGTACTGTTACTAGTCTAGTACATTATCATGCATGCACAACAGTATTTACTGTATATAATTTTGTAGGGACCAACAATTGCAAAATGGTTAGGCAAACCAATGTGGCGGCTGGGCACACCCCCTCTAGAGATTGGCCACACCCCTAAACATGGGCCCCTACCACTGCATTCCCCCGGTGGGCCCTACATGTCCCAGTCCGACAGTGTTGCCACCTCTAAACACGGGTTATTGGCACATGAATGCACATAACCTGTGTTCATGTGCGGATTGAAAGGTGCGAGGGTTGAAATACCAGGTCGAGTGACCCGGTATTTTAACCCAGGTCATGAGCAGGGTTGAACACGTCTTGAACCTGGCTCACTGTGCGGTGTGAACGGGAGCTGGTACGATGCAATCCGTTTCCCATTAACTCTCTGTGTACGGGCGGCGTTTGGAGGTCATGTGATCTCCAAGCGCTGCCCCCGCCGAGTCACCGCTGACGTCACCAACTCTGCAATACGACGGGTTGCAGTCAGCGGTGATGGAGAGCCTCAGGCGGGTCGCACAGTGGGAGCTCCCATGTCAGGCTCCCGTGTGCGCCCCGCATCAGGCAGTCTGAAAGGGGTATAAGTCTCATGTCCAGATGAATAGGGGATGAAGCACAGACCTGGTAATGAATTTGGTATTAGGATGGAGCTGAATCATGTGATCATATCCAATGTTTCAGTATGAACAGACAGCCATCACATCTTTCCTCCCTGCCACTGTACAGGGGGCACCGGTGGCTGCTGTATGGGAGGCAATATTCCCCTTAGCGGCTGACCTGGGCTGGGCTCCTCCAACACTTAATTTAGTGAGAATGCAGGTCCAGTTGGAAATGCACTTACTGGTAAAAGTTCCACTTATGGAGCATACAGTATTTACTATTTATCGTTAATTGGTCCTGAAATTTGTAATTTGGAAATCTCTTTTTTCACGACATATCATCTCAAAAATAAATGATGGGGCCCATTTATCAATGTGTGATAAACCTCGTTGTGAAGGATATAACTTATTGCATATGATAAATGGTGCTCCAGCCAATCTGCTGCCAACTGACATTTTTCAAACAGTGACAGTTAGGAGCTGGACATATGACAGATAGGAGCTGATTGACTGGAGTATTGCAAAATTTTCCCAAAATCACGTGCAGAGATAGGGGCTCCAATAGAAGCCGGTCCGTGCGATCTCTTTACTTTCTGGTTTGGACCAAGATCATGGTTATGCTACGGCTCATGCAAGATCTGCTGACTGAGTATTTGCTAGCAAGATTACCGGGGATCCCACTCCTAGAACATACAGTATCTGCTGCAGACTCCCAGACTGGATATTTATTTTTGGTGTGATATCTTACAATATCCCATTGATAAAGTTGCCCTATATAATCGTGACTACAGTACTATGGGTCTAATTCAGACCTGATCGCAAAAGCAAAATATTTCTCTAATGGGCAAAACCATGTTGCACTACAGGTGGGGCGGATGTAAAATGTGCAGAGAGAGTTAGATTTGGGTGGGTAATTTTGTTTATGTGCAGGGTAAATACTGGCTGCTTTATTTTTACACAGCAATTTAAATTTCAGTTTGAACACACATCACCCAAATCTAATTCTCTCTGCACATGTTACATCTGCCCCACCTGCAGTGCACATGGTTTTGCCCATTAGAGAAAAATGTTGCTGTTGCGATCAGGTCTGAATTAGGCCCAATAACTTTAGGAATTCATAAAGCCCAGCTGATCTAAGTGGAATAATCACAATGCAAGGATGTCGAATGTGGTGGTGTTTATATGTATACTTATATATACACTGCTCAAAAAAATAAAGGGAACACTAAAATAACACATCCTAGATCTGAATGAATGAAATATTCTTATTAAATACTTTGGGGGTAATTCCAAGTTGATCGCAGCAGGACATTTTTTAGCAGTTGGGCAAAACCATGTGCACTGCAGGGGGCAGAGAGAGGTTTACATAACATAGGGTGTGTTTCTGACCTGATCGCACGCAGGCGTTTTTTTGCAGTGCTGCGATCAGGTAGTTGCCGCCTACAGGGGGAGGGGGTAATCACTGTGCAGGGATGCACAGCTCAGGCCGCTGTGACGATCCAGCCAGGAGATGACATCAGGAACCCTCCCTCCAAACGGCTGGACACGCCTGCGTTTTTCCGGACACTCCCTAGAAACGGTCAGTTGACGCCCACAAACGGCCTCTTCCTGTCAGTCTTCTTGCAATCGCCCGTGCGATCACTTTCTTTGTTAATTCTGTCGCTGTCCGTTGATCCCCATCGCCGGCAGCCGATGCGCCTGTGCATTGCAGAGCATATGCATGCACAGTTCAGACCCGATCGCACCGCTGCAAAAAAAGCTAGCGTGCGATCGGGTCTGAATGACCCCCATAGTTTGGAGCAGATAAGGGCTGTGACTTATATTTTTCTGATTTTGCATGTCTATCAGATTTGATATCATAATATTTGTATCCACATTTATTTCATAGCGGTTTAATGTGCAAATGGTTCTCCGTTAATAAAGTCAGTGCTGATATAGTATGGGGTCTATTTAGTAGCTGTATAAAATACTTTTCTACAGTATTTTAGCTGGAGAAGCCTAAAATATAGAGAAATATTGTTTCTCTATATTAAATATAGAGAACACCAGTGATTTCATTGCCTTTTTGTTTGTGCGCATCCCATAGGTTTCATTAACGCTATTTATATAGCTGAGAGAATCAATGGTTGTCTCCAATACACAGCGCCATCTCTGGAATGCGTTATGTCTCCGGTCACTGCAGAAAGCGGGAAGAGATATTTTTCTACCTGCTTTCTCCGTTAGGACCTGCTCTGCGAATGCGCTGGGTTCACCATTGTGGCGAGAGCCATGTTCCTGGAAACCTGCACATGTGCAGTACAGTCTACTGCTCTGCCGGAGAGGAGGGGGCCCCCACAGAGTGTGCACACTGACCCCCTCTTCTCTTAAAACGCCTCCATGTAGCTGTATTTTATACTGTAATAGCAAAAGTCACAGCAGCCTAGTTTTCTCCTCGCTGGGACATGCCTTTATCCAGGGCCGGTGCAAGATTACTTGGCACCCTAGGCAGCATTTTACCTACAGCCTCGCTCCTTCCAATTCATAATATGACATGTGACATGCATCAGTGCCCCCAATTTATAATGTGCCATGTATCAGTTGTTCCTACTTTATTATATGCCATACAGCAGTGTCCCAAACTTATAATTTATTATGTAGAAATGCCCCAGAACACCCACAAACACACATTACTCATTAACCCAAACACCCCCCCTCATTGACCCCCCCCCCCCCCACACACACACACACACACACACTGTCAACACTCATTAACACACACACACACACACACACACACACACACAAGCCACCCCCTCAACAGACATACCTTACCGGGCTCCATTCAGCAGCAGCAGGCCAGCAGCACCTTGTGTTGTCTAGGGAGCAGAACTTCTTACATGGGTGTTACCAGTGACACATTGGCATCAGGAGGAAAGGAGAGGACTGAAGGAGAGGGAAGGGGCGGCCACCACTGCTGCTGACTCTGTGACACTGACAGGTGAGAGTGCAGTGCTGGGGGATGGGAGAGTTCCGGAGGCTTGACACCCTGGTAGCTTCAGCACTGGTCATCAGTAGTCCAGGCCAAGACTGAAAGCATACCTCCCAACATGACCCATTCCAGGATGGACAAAATGCTCTGTTCCTGGACATCCCTCTTAATTTATTATTGCCATCACTTGTATTGAGCTAGTTAATTTATAAGAAAAGGGTTTCAGCACAGGTGATGGCAATCATAAATTGAAAGGGAAGTCCAGGAGCAGAGTATTTTGTTCCTGCTGGCAGGGGCATTTTAAGAGAGGAGGGGATCAGCATGCAGCCTCCATTGCGGGCCCCCTCCTCTCCAGCGATAAGTAGACTCTGGCATAATGCCAGCGTCTACTGAGCATGTGCAGGTCTCCGGGAACATAGCACCTGTGCCTTGTTCCTGGGAACATCTCCAGTGCGCATGCGCAAATCACTCGAAAATTACTGCAGGGGCCATTTTCCAAGTGATTGATGTCCGCACTGCAGGGCCGCCAGCAGCGGGACTCCGGAGGGTTAGGTATACTATACGGGTGCAGGGTGTGTGGTGTGGCCTCCCTGGACCCAGGGGCCCTTGTGCACTGCACCCATTATAGAAATGCCTATGCCTCCTGGAATAGGTCACATTGGGATGTATAACTGAAAGAGATAGCCATCATTTAAAAAAAAAAAAATTGTGGACTCAGTGATGCCCCTTGGCAGCTGCCTAAGACTGCCTTAAGCCCCATACACACTAGAGGAGAAAGTGAAAGATCTCGCTCAGAAGGGCCGACCTGAGCGGATCTTTCACAATCTCGTCCAGTGTGTACACTCAATGTCGTTAATGATGACACTCCCGCACTTTGGTAATGACCCCCTCCCTCATCTGAACATGTACAGATGAGGGAGGTCCTCGTTAATGACAGCCATGATGCGTCATTGTTCTCTCTGCCGCCCCTTCCCCCCCCCCCCTTCCCCGACGTTGCTGCCTGCCACATTGGCAAGTGTGTATACACTTGCCGATGCCGGTTCCTCTGCCGGGTCCCCGCCGCGACCTATATTGGCGTCTGTGGGGATTGGCTAGTGTGAACCTTTATTGCATGATATGTTCAGAATCAAAATCAGAATCGAGAATCAATTTTATTGGCCAGGTATACATATACTAGGAATTTGTTTTCGGTTTCCAGAGCATCATCCAGGTATTCACATAGAAGGGGTAAACACATATGACATACATAAAGTACACAATGCAGTAAAACACAGTAATACTGTAAGCTACAATTCCTAACACGAAAGACTACAATACCATAAAATGGGAGTGTCTACCATCCAGCAGCAATACCTGTGCAATATTACATTAAAAGGAGATTTAGTTAGATCCCCCTAGAAGTTGTTCAACAGGTGGATTGCTTGCGGGAAGAAACTTTTTAAACTTCTAGCTAACTTTACAGGTAACTCCCTATGTTGCCTGCCTGATGGTAACAGTTTGAGCAAGTCGTGGCCAGGATGTAACTGATCCCCTGCAATTTTCCTTGCACGCTTCTTAGCTCTGGACAGGTACAATTCTTGAACAGAGGGAAGGTCAGTCCCAACTATCTTTTCTGCCATCCTCACCACCCTTTGTAGCCTTCATCTGTCACTCTCATTGGCAGAACTGTACCAGACTATGGGGTCTATTTACAAAGATTCGTGTTTTGGCCGTTTTGAAGGGTGTTTGATCTCGAATGGTATCGGGTGCATTTTACTGCAACTTTTTGAATCCTGATACGGTCATTTACTAAGCTGCCGACTTTTCCAAATTCCTATTTTCCGATGTTGATGTGATTCGTAATATCAGGCAGTGTTTTACAGGAGTGATGAGTAAAACATTGCCTGACAAAACACAAGGAATCCCGGCCGGATCTGTGAGATCCGTGCAGGGCTTTATTGTGTACCTTAAAAAAGTTTTGAAAGTGTTTAAAGGGCTTTACTCCTGTCAAAGAAGGTCCCTTCAGCCAATCAGGGAGCGCCACGTTGTGGCACTCTCCTGATTGGCTGTGTGCTCCTCTAGTGTCTGTGAGGCAGCACACGGCAGAGATACAATGTAGCGCCTATGCGCTCCATTGTATCCAATGGTGGGAACTTTGCGGTCAGCGGTGAGGTTACTTTCGGTCAACCGCTGACCGCAAAGTTCCCACCATTGGATACAATGGAGCGCATAGGCGCTACATTGTATCTCTGCCGTGTGCCGCCTCACAGACACTAGAGGAGCACACAGCCAATCAGGAGAGTGCCACGACGTGGCGCTCCCTGATTGGCTGAAGGGACCCTCTTTGACAGGGGTCAAGGGGGGTCCTGGCAGTCGGGGAAAGGGGTCCCATGTTTACACATGGGACCCCTTTCCCCGACTGCCAGGACCCCCCTTTAAGTGCGTGGTCGGGTTTCCGTTTTTTTGTTTTGACAAGTACGTGGATTTTACAAAGGAAAGAATCTACACTGGATTATGTGAGTATAATTTTTTTCACAGGTACCCCAAGGATTCTTCAGGGAGCAAAGGACAGAGCCTCGTGGAAACATAGGTAAGTATGTATGTTTGGAGGTGTGCATGTATATAATAAACTTATACTTTCACGGTGTATGTGTCCTGTTTTTTGGGGGGTATTTTTTCAGTAGTAGTACTACAGGTACCAGCGGGCCCAGTTTTCCACCGCATGCTGGTACTTGTGGTTCTCCAAGTACCAGCTTGCGGGGAGGCTTGCTGGGACTTGTAGTACTGCTACTCAAAACAATATTCCCATTTTGTAAACAAGGCTATCAGCCCCCCATTCACCGCCCTTGGATGGGGGGGCAGCCTCGGGCTTCACCCCTGGCCCTTGGGTGGCTGGAGGGGGGGGGCGCCTTGATTTAAGGGGTTCCCACTCCTCCAGGGTACCCCAGCCAGGGGTGACTAGTTGGGTATGTAATGCCAGGGCCGCAGGGACCACTATAAAAGTGTCCCCCAGCTGTGGCATTATGTACCTGGCTAGTGGAGCCCGGTGCTGGTTTTAAAAATACGGGGGACCCCTATGCTTTTTGTCCCCCATAATTTTGGAACCAGGACCATGCGCAGAGCCCGGTGCTGGTTGAGGAAATATGGGGGAACCCCTGTCATTTTTTTTCCCATATGCTTGTTATGCTTAGGAGGGGGGAGCCCACGCAATTTTTTTTTTCTGTTTTTACACTAAACACACCCTTTCCCATAGATAACCATGCACAGATCTCACTGATCCGTGCATGGTTATCCAAACTCGACTGGAAAAAGCAGGTCTATTTTTTTGCTGCTTTTTTTAACGATTCGGAAAAAAGTAGACCCGCACTTGAGCCCTCAGAGACTAACACCCAAATACGAATGAATAGTGAATTCCCGTATTCTATGTAATAACAGCCGCGTTTGACCGATGGTCTATTCATTCGTATTTCTGAACGTTGTCATTCAAACCATTACGAATAGTCCAAACACTGCCGAGATTTGTGCTTAGTGAATTCCCGGATTGGGACTTAGAAAAAAAAAACCACAAATCGGACAAACTCTGATTTTTTGTAAATACTGGCCCCTGATCGAAGAACATAGGGGGTAATTCCAAGTTGATCGCAGCAGGAATTTTGATAGCAGTTGGGCAAAACCATGTGCACTTCAGGGGAGGCAGATTTAACATGTGCAGAGAGAGTTAGATTTGGGTGTGGCGTGTTCAATCTGCAATTTCATTTGCAGTGTAAAAATAAAGCAGCCAGTATTTACCCTGCACAGAAACAAAATAACCCACCTAAATCTAACTCTCTCTGCACATGTTATATCTGCCTCCACTGCAGTGCACATGGTTTTGCCCAACTGCTAAAAATGTTCCTGCTGCGATCAACTTGGAATTACCCCCATAGTACAGACTCAACAATGGCTGAATAAAAGAGCAGCAGCAGTTTTTTTTTGAACATTGAACTTCCTAAGTTGCCTCAGGAAGAACAACCTCTGCTGTGCCTTTTTTACAGTAGAGTCAATGTTGTAACTGCATTTCAGGTCCCGAGAAAGTTTGCTCCCCAGGAACTTTTCCAGATAATCATACGGAGAGAGAAAAAACAAGAGAAAATCTGATAATCATGAATCGGTTTCTGAATATATTACTAAATAGAGCCCTGTATAACTAGTTGCCAGTTTAGAAGAAATTAACATTACAGAACATTACACAAATGTATTTCTGTTATCATCTTGTGTGCAGTCTAGGGATAGCCACGAATTTATTGGCTCAAGACCACCTGGTTATGATCCATTTTCTGAAATAGACCCTGCAAAGCACCAATGCCCAGAAAATGAGACTGCTATACAAAATATGTTTGATTTACAATTTGATGCTTTCATTATGTTTGCGGTAAGTCAAAACTATGTTTTATTCCTTTAATGTTTCATGTATGTCTGTTATTATCTTCTGCTTTATTTGTAACTAGTACCAAATTCTCATGAATTGGCCTTTACATGCATCACAGAGATGAATGTGTTCCATGAAAAAGGCCGACCCAATCGCAGCAGTCACTAAAACATGTAAGGTTCAGGCAAGGTGGCCTCACATGTATGCCTAATGTATTTCACCTCCTTATCACTGACAAACCTAAAACCCATACCATTGTCTTGTTTGATGTACATATGACAACACCATTCTTACACAAGTATGACATACAGTATTATTTCCCAGTGTAATTTATAAGGCGATAGAAAAAACAAAGGGGTTTGACTGCAAAAATGTACATGTGTAAAGCTCCAGTGGTCTATGTAAGTCATAACCTATTGTACTGGCAGTGTGCATCAGCACATGGAAAATTCTAAAATTCACATTCTAAAATTTTAAATGAATCATCAACATTAACGATAGACTGTGGTACTGGCAATAGCAGTTTTGACTTTCATGTGCCTTATTTTCAGTGCTTTGAATTGCATTTTTATTTTGTGCTATAGTCAGTAAATGCACACTTACACACTTTTTATTTTATCCCTCCGGGAGACTTCCCAGAGGGGGGAAGCAATTGGTCATTGTGGGGAACAGGTAATATGTGTCATTGACGGTGGAAACTCCCTGAAGTCCAGGAGTTTTAAACACAGCCTGCAACATGACAGTTAGGAGATGACTGACTTGACTTTATCTCCATTAACTTTATCTCTCTCCAAATCATAGCACATAGACCCTTGTTCCTCTATAATGGTTGGCCAAGCCTCTGTGGTGGTTGGCCACACCACAAGCATGGGTTCCTACCATTGCCTTTCCCTAGTGGGTCCTTCATGTCCCGGTCTGACAGTCTTAGTACATTATATATGTAAGGAGCCTTAGTAACATATTTGTTTATTCCTGGACCTTTAAAGCTGAGGCCACACAATTTATTTAGAAAAAAAAACCTGTATATTATTGTTTACTGAACAAAATACAGTGTTCTATAAAAAAAAAAACTTAGACAATTCACGATTGATACTGTAGTTTACTTTCTTGGCATCTGTAGAAAATACAATTTATGTGGCTTTTAAAAATTATTTACTATATTTAATTTAACTACTAATATTTTTTTCTTATAAAGTTACACAATCTAAAATTTTTTACCAACACTCGCATAAGTAAACCTCCGACCTGTGTTCCAATTGGATTCACTGGACGCTCTTCAGTGCATCGAAAAAAGGAGAAAAGCACAAAAGGTAATTACATAGTATGTACTAAACATCATTTATATTAATTGGACCAGTTAAAGGGAAATTTGTTACCATATAAATACATATTATTTTGATCATTTAAATGTCATAAAAATGTTAATCAATTAGTGATTTTACTATTTCATTCTAAACTGTAAACTGATAAGAAATACCAGACACAGTGATTGGAGAAAAAGAGGTTACAGTCCAAAGAATTGTATTAAATATATTTGAATCAGGTGAAGTGGCAACAACTTAAGCATAAGCCAAAAAAGGGCAATTAAATTGATGCAGCACCCACTCTGGCACAACTAGGATTGGGGAGTAACAATCCCTTCACTGGCCTAGTACTTGTCCATCCATAAGATTGCAATCAGGTCCTCCCTTGAGAAAGAGACAAACTTTCCGATATCAAAAGGGACATACTCCTTAACAACCCTTGTTCCAAAAGTGGCCACAGTAGAGAACTGCTTCCCTTCAAATCCAGGTTCAAAGAGCTGTGGCCCACCGCCCAAAAGTGATCTTATAGAACCCAATCATAGGACGGTAAAGAGACCCTCAATAAACAAAACCAGTCCATCCCCAGCTAAATGGACTCCATTACCCTGGCAAGCTTTCAACATCTTGTACTTGTAGATCTGCAAGAACTTGATAACTCAACCTCCCATACTAGCCACAAAATTAGGGTATAGCCGCATTACATATATATATATACAGAATTTGACGGCAGATAAGAACCACTTGTCCCATCTAGTCTGCCCTTTTTTAACCACATTGTTATCTATTTGAACCTTGATTGTATGTAAGGATATCCTTATGTCTATCCCATGCATGTTTAAATTGTTCTGCTGTCTTAGCCTTTACCACCTCTGCTAGGAGGCTATTCCACTTGTCCACTACCCTTTCTGTGAAGTATTTTTTTTCTCAAGTTTCCCCTGAACCTACTTCTCAACAGTTTCAGTGTATGTCCGCATGTTCTAATACTTCACTTCCTTTGAAAAATGCATCCTTCCTGTACCTTGTTAAAACCTTTAATATATATGAAAGGGAATTACTGAAATAATGGGAATTACTAATATGTAATACTCCATCCTTCAAGGCTTTTTGCCATATATCAAATGGACTCCCTTGAATATTAAGCAACATTGTTGTTATCATTATTTCTTTTATATTACAAGAGTCCTTATATTACTGGAATTATCGATACATAATATTCTATCCTTTAAGGCTTTTTGCCATATATTAAGAAGACTTTGTTGGATATTTAGCAACATTATTGTTATTATTACATAATTTTCTACACTGTATGATTGAGTGCACTAGTTGTTGAATTTGTTGCTCAAATCAGGTCTTCATAACAGTTTAAAATGAAGTAATGTGATTTTCACATCGGCAACCCTGCCTTTTGGCCTAATCCTAGTAAACCTTCATATAAGATTATGGAACACACAAATTCCTTCTCCCTTTGATCTCTCAATAATATTTATTTAATTTTCCAAAAAAAAAGATCAAGAGCTGAAGAAGCCTCACACAAGAGGATACTTCCCAGACACCTGGTTGTTTGATTTAGTCTCTGTGGGGTATGTATTACTCTGTTCTAGCTATCATACAATGTCTAGCCTTCTTACTGTAGTTGTTGCTGTACATTTTGGTAACTTACAATTGTCTAAGCAAAATGAGATGCAAACTATGGGCTCATGTACAGCAATTTGTGCTTTTTTTCTTCTGCTCATGTGCACCAAATAGTGACTTGAATGCATTTTGCCAGGGCCATAACTAGGAGTGGGCAAGAAGTGCTGTTCCACAGAGAGCAGGGGGTAAATTGAATAGGGTGCAAGAAGCTGGAGCACCGGGATGTTGACCAAGAATGGCCGTATTTTTAAAGTGGTAATCATTAACATAGGCAAAACTATCCTGGTTTTGCTTTGTAAATGATTGGTACTTTTAAATTACAGCCATTCTTGTCCGAAATCCTGGACCTCTGGCTTCTCGCACCCTATTACATTTACCCCCAGGCAGTGGTGCAAGTAGAATTTTTTTTAGTGGTACTGATAGTAAAAACGGGTGTGGTCACGTGGCATGAGGGGGTGTGGTCACACAAAACTAGGGGAGTGGTTACATGACAATATGGGCATGGGCACATTATGCCAAACACCACAATGCCCCTTACACATTATGCCAAACACCGTAAAGCCCATTATCATTATGCCGCACACCGTAATGCTTATTACACATTATGCCACACACCATAATGCCTAGTACGTATTATACCACACACCATAATGCCTATTACATATTATGCCACACATCATAATGCTCATTACATATTATACCACACACGCTAATGAATATTACATATTATGCCACACACAATTATACCACTGACACCATTTTATAAAAATGCCCCTTATAAATTATGCCCTAGCGGTGGGCTGGTGCTACTGTGTACCACCACCATATTTCTTAATGGTACTCCATACCACCCTACTTTCAGCACTGCCCCCAGGGTTCTGTGGATGGCACCATTGCAGTCCCATGGTTCCTGCATCTGGCTAGCTGTGTGTGTGGAGCTGCACCCTGTAGCCAGTATTGCTGCTGCAGTGCTGCCTGCAGTGTTCTGTAATCTGTATACACTGTAGATATGCACACTGCAGCAAGTACAGCCACCCAGATCATCCTGAGGATGCTCCAGGCAGTACTATCCTTCCCATTGCTGGCAGCCCCGCCCCCTTCGGCATGACACCATGTGCTCACCGGGTGTGGTTGGCACAGGGTGATTGAGTAGGGTGCAGTATAGTGTGCAAGATTCCTCAAAGTAACAGCGCACTGCTCAAATGTTCCTTCTTTAAGCAGCAATATAGTTAATAACTGTATTATAATGATAGTCAATTTTCCACTATTAAGGTAATTAAATGTCCTTGGAATATATAATGATGACTTTTAAAGACTCCCAAGATTATGTGAGCAGCGCTGGGGTTTGGAACACACTGGAGCAAAATATCATTAACTGAATCTAGACTTGAATTTTATTACCACATGTGGCTTAAACATAGGAAATCAACACATATATATATATATATATATATATAAAATAAATGGCAAAATGAAAAATGAAAAAACAAACAAAAAAAAACATGCACTTAAAAACACAGAACAAAAATTATTTACACCAAAATACTTTTGATGCTAAGGTTATTAAACATTGTAAAGAGGAAAAGTGGAGCATACTGTACAATCAGATCACCAGCTATTGTTTTATAGAATGTTCTAGATAAGTGAGAACTAATTACTAGTTTGGCTATGAACAGAGCGTGCACCTTGTAGCTTGTTTAAACTAACAGAGAGAGGGGCTATCCTCTTTTGTTTGATCACTCATCTACTAAAAATAATCAGCTGAGCACTGAGTAGCCAATGGTCTAGGCCCTATGATGTAGGAACCAATGTAGTTGGTTGGCCCAAGTACTGTATGCTATTGCAATGGCTGCTGTGTAATGTGACATGGACCTCATGTATGTTATACAGGGACCCTGGAGAGGTGATATCGCTGCCAGCTCTTGAGGGATCCTCTGGTTTCTGTAACCAGTACTCAGAAAGAGTATTGAAAAGAGAACCTGTTTTTACAATACTGAGGCTGGATGGAATTTGACTAGATTTGGGCAACTACAGCATGTAAAGCAGACTGGGTCAAGACCTTCACGCGACTGGTCTCTCAGTTTATGTAGATGGTTTCATCCTTTAAATAGAAGTCTCTCTCAATGGCAGTAGAATGAAAGTAACATTTAATCAGATAATCCCTATAATTAATGAGTGAATAATCCTAACACAACCCATTTAAAACTTGCTAACATACACCGTAGGAGTTGGTTGAACTAAAATTCTTTGTAGTTCTTTTGATATTGTATGTATCTAATTGGCTACAAGTTATTCTAAGCATACCCATTTCATTTCATCTCTTCCTGCTCCATGTTTCCATAGTTTAGAATAATGATCACAAATTCTCTGAACCTGGTCGCATTCTCCAATAGATTGTTTCACGTTAGATCCGCTTCTTGTTTTAATGAGAAGTTAAAGGATGGATTGTAAACAAAAAATAGAAGAAAAAAACCCAAACAAACAGATCAGTACAGTATATTCATGATGATTGCGCTTCCTGCTCCTACACATAGACCTACACATGGATCTACTTGTTACTGTAGCTACATTGGAATTCCACTGTGTCATCTTGAAATAGTAGCAGCATTTTTAAGGAACTGTATGTGTCAGTTAACACTGATACATTAGTTGTATTGTTGGCAGTTGTATTTTTGTAGTTGTAAACTTTAACACTGCATTAACTACAAGATAATTATTTTTTTGTTAAATTATTAATTATTATTATTGTTGTTGTTAATAAACACTATTCATTTGAACCCAGCACTAATCTTGTTTTACAGCCCAGAGGGACACACAGAGCTGAACCTGACTACCCCTGATAGTATCACCAAGTGGATAACTGATGCCGTCTGCCTGGGAAATTCTGGAATTGGTGAGATAAAGGATGTTGGGCTCACCACCTTCCAACCATACTTCATCGACCTGATATTACCCTACTCTGTGGTACAAGGAGAGACATTTACAATCCAAGCCCTGGTGTTCAACTATGTGAAGAGCTGTGTGCTGGTAAGTACAGTTATAAAACAATAGTAGAATGTTCCATTAAGTTTGCCAACTGTAGATGTCAGCCTACCATACCACAGAGCCAACTGTGCCCTTTTCAAAGATCCATCATGGGTGTAACTTTAGTGGTTACAGTGGGTGAATACAAAACATGAAATGCGCAGTGCAGGATGATATTAGGTGCCATGTCACACAGGAGAGTGTATAGAGATGTTGTGGGCTGTAGTTCATGCTTCTCTACTACATACTAGCATCCAATTTACATGATTTTAGCTGTTTTTATCAATGATTTAGAAACAAAACACCAGGATCTGCACACATCTATAGTGGAGATATGATTACCCCTGGAAATAGTGAAGGCGCCATTTTTCAGAGATATGTGGATGCACAGTAAGTTCTGACACAG
This sequence comes from Pseudophryne corroboree, assembly GCF_028390025.1. Lineage (NCBI taxonomy): Eukaryota > Metazoa > Chordata > Amphibia > Anura > Myobatrachidae > Pseudophryne > Pseudophryne corroboree. The sequence continues at coordinate 706,558,372 of NC_086446.1, read as the reverse complement.
TGTCAGAGGCTACAGTATGCATGCAGCAATGAGAGGGTACAGGCAGGCTCAGAGGCTGCACACAGACCCACTCCACTCACAAGATATCCCTGAGTGGTAAATTATCCTGCTAGACAGATATTACTATTTCCCTTTGGCATGTTATACCCCCCTCGTATGGCAGGACACCAGTAAGTTAAATACTTAGAAAGAGAGGATCAAAAGATCTTCTCAATGTAACATAGTAACATAGTAACATAGTATCTGAGGTTGAAAAAATACAATTGTCCATCGAGTTCAACCTATTTGTGGTCTCCTATGCATGATGATTTGACTAAAATTTCTGACTGATGCTGCTGTCAGCCGTTGCATTTTATCCCTATTTATAGTAACTATAATGCATGACTATGCACCATACCCCTCTATATGCCCTTAGGTTTTTCCTTGTAAATTATTGCCAGTTTAAAAATACGGGCAGTCTTGGCTGAAATGCGGGACCCTATTACATTTCCCCACATATATACTTAATCAAAACGGTATTACCTACCACGTTATCACATTAATAATCATCTTAATAACCATTCTCTGATGTTTTTTTAAAGAGACAATTACTTACAAGGCAAAACCATGCCTTGTAAGTGATTGACCCTTTAAAAAAACCTCAGAGATCGTCCGGCAACCCGCACCTCCGGTGATCTTAGACTGCATTACACCCCGCCGCATCTATATTTAAACAAACATCACAAGTAATAGATGTAGAAAGTAATTATTAATTAATTATTTAATATTTTTTCTTATTTATTTTCTATTATTTAAGTTTCTAAAACTATAAATGATGATACTATACTGTACAGTATTTGCAGTTTTAATTATGTTGTTTTCAATATAAGCTTGTCATCGATAATTATTCATATATTGGTTTCATTTGAACAGTAGTTATTAAATTTAAAATCATATCAATCTAGTCTTTTAATTCTGGTACATTTTTGAGATTTATCATTGATCCGTTATCTGACCCATGATAGGACTGTTTGATGGGTTTGCAAAATCCAATTGCTATATTCTAAATATGAATTAATACTTCCAGCTTATACTGAATATTTGTGGCAGAATTAATAACCCATGTCAAACAGTATACTAACATGGTGTCCTGTATACATAAGCTTCAACGGATCCACCAACAACTCAAGTGTGACTGTGGATTTTTCTAGCTACTACTGTACCAACACCATATTTTCCAGTAGCAATGAGTTGTCAGTGGTAGCGAGCCAAAAGCCAGTCTAAGATGCCAAATCTTGTAAATATGAGTCACCAGGTAAACATGTTTTGAAAGGGGTATAACTTCTACACAAAACTGTTTCAAACATTTTCTATTTACTGTAGCTTGTATAACCTATAAAACAAATGTTTTGGTCCTCTTGTACAGTTTTCTTACAAGCAGCACATCTTTTTTTTACTTTAAAAAAAATCACATTATTGTCTCCTAATACAATAGTTTATAAGCATAGTTCATGTATTTGTTGCTTTTACTGTGTCATTATTGCAGGTGGTGGTAACACTGTCTGATTCAGAGGATTTCTTAACTGTCCAAAAGAAGGAGCAGGCCAGATGTATATGTGAAGGCCAATCAACACACTTTACCTGGGAAGCCACAGCCCTACATATAAGTACTGTATAGCTTTGTGATAAATTTGAAATGATCGGGTTTAAAGATATTAAAATGTATACTGTACTTAAGGTATAGCAATAGCACTATGTTCACCATTATCCTTCTTACTATACATACCTCCCAACAAGTTCAGTTTCTAAAGATGTAAAACCTGATAGTGACTATGGGATTGATGTATCAAGCAATGAAAAGACTGGAGGCATGGACCGGTAGAGAGGTCCCCATAGCAACAAATAAGCTTCTACTTATCATTTTATAGAATGTACTACCTCGTAGTTGATTGGTTGATATGGGCAACTTCTCCACTGGTACACTTTATAACACTTTGCACTGCTTGTTTCAATACATTAACCCATAAAACTAGCATGATCAAATGGTATTGATTGTATGTACCACCAAACAATGTGAATGAGTCACAAAATACAGAGATGGTTTGTTTTTAGTTTATACAGTAGAACCTATGAACCTCTGCTGCTTTACACATATACTAGAGATACACTATATGGACAAACGTATTTGGCAACACCTGTTAATTATTGACTTTAGGTGTTTCAATTAGACCCTTTGCCACAGGTGTATAAAATGAAGCACCTAGCCATGCAGTCTCCATTTGTAAACATTTGTTACAAAATGGGTCATTCTGATGAGCTCAGTGACTGCAAGCATGGTTCTGTGATAGGATGCCACCTTTGCAATAAGGTTCGTGAAATTTCATACCTGCTGTATATTCCATGGTCAAATGTAAGTGAAATTATTAGAAAGTGGAAGCATTTAGGAACGACAGCAACTCAGCCATGTAAAATCACAGAGCGCGGTCAGCAACTGCTAAGGCGCATCGTGCGTAAAAGTCGCCAACACTCTGCTGATTCCATAGCTGAAGAGTTCCAAACTTCCACTGGCATTAATGTAAGCACAAAAACTATGCGGCGGGAGCGTAATGAAATGGATTTCCATGGCGAGCAGCTGCATGCAAGCCTCACATAACCACGTCCAATGCCAAGTGTCGGATGGAGTGATATATAGCAGACCAACACTGGACTGTGGAGCAGTGGAAACGTGTTCTGTGGAGTGATGAATCACGCTTCTCTGTTTCGCAGTCAGATGGGCGAGTCTGGGTTTGAAAGATGCTGGGAGAACGTTACCTGCCTGGCTGCATTATGCCAACCGTGAAGTTTGGAGGAGTAGGGATAATGGTATGGGGCTGTTTTTCAGGGTTTTGGCTAGGCCCCTTATCTCCAGTGAAGGACAATCTTTATGCTTCAGCATACCAAGATTATTTGGACAATGCTATGATTCCAACTTTGTGGGAACAGTTTGGGTAAGGACCTTTTCTATTCCAACATGACTGTGCCTCAGTGCACAAAGAGAAAGGACATGGTTTGATGAGTTTGGTGCGGAAGAACATGACTGGCCCGAACAGAACTCTGATCTCAACCCTATCGAGCACCTTTGGGATGAACTGGAATGGAACTTGCGAGCCAGGCCTTCTCGTCCAACATCAGTGTCTGACCTTATAAATGCGCTACAAATGAATGGGCACAAATTCCCCCCAAAACACAATCTTTTGGAAAGCCTTCCAAGAAGAGTGGAAGCTGTTATATCTGCAAAAGGAGGACCAACTCCATATTAAAGTATATGTATTTGAATACAATGAAGTTACAGGCCCTGTTGGTGTAATGGTGAGGTGTCCAAATACTTTTGTCCATATACAGTTTTGTCTATGAAAAATATATAATTTACTCTATGCAAAGTCACGTGTAAATTAGTAATGCTAAATATGATTAATAGTATTTATCATGGAGTTAAAATTCCAAAGAGATGGAGTTTATAAGAGTAGCCTGGGGCTATATTGGTGGTGTCAACTGCAAATTAGGTTCCAAATTCTAGCCAACTAGACTTCCCTGTGGGTAAAAATTAAAGAATTACTGCCCTACCCTACATTCACCTGGACATGACTAATATCATCTTAAAAGCAAGATACCTAACGACTGGAATTGAGAATACATTCTGTATTAGATACCTCCTCCCTTAATGGGTGAATGCTAAGTTCTGGAGAGCTGTGCTCAGAGACATGGGCTCCACTTGAAAATCATTGTGCAACTTTTACTAAATAATAATAATATATAAAGTTTGTAGACATAATAAAATGGTAGCAATACAAGAAATTTAAAAATGTGATAGCTGGTCTGGGTGTGGTATAAAAATCAGCACTGTTTAGGCTATCAGTCAATAGGTCAACACTGAATGGTCGACATGCATTAGATTGACAAGTACAAAAGGTCGACAAGGTTAAAAGGTCAACATGACAATGGTCGACACAAATAGTCTACACACTTTTTTTGTCAAATCTTGTATATTTCATCATATGTCACCATCATCAGGACAAACATGTAACCTCGCGGGCACTCTTCACTCACCACTTTTTAGGTAATCTTACTATTCCCAATCAATGTCCACATGGATAGTAAATCAAACAAATGTTGGGAAATGCAAAACCGCCCCCCAAGAAACGTGTCGACCATTTGTATGTCACCAATTGGCATGTTGATATTCTAAACATGTTGACCTTTTGTACCAGTCAACCTTAAGCACTGCCAACCTTTCATCTGTCAACGTTTTGTACCTGTTAACCTAATTCATGTTGACCATATGGTGTTGACCTAGACATGGTTGATCTATCATCAGGATACCGCCTACTTACTAAATATCATTGTCCTATCTTCACTTTATAGAGAACTTAAAGATCCATGTGAGCAGCGGTTCTCTGCAGTTGGAAGGAGAATGTACTGAAGATCCACTTTTGTTGGGAAAGGATCGTAGAGAAGACTCTATTGAGAAAACTGTTGTGGTCAAGGTAAGAGTTAAAACATAGTACCACAGCTTAGGGCCCTACAAGGGCACAACTTACGTCTCTCATTGCGAACTATAATGGACAGACAAAACTTGCCACATATCCCACACTATGGGCGGGATGTAATAGGGTCCAAGATCGCCGGATGAGTGGGATATCAGCCGATCTCGAACTCTTTTACAGCCTGCCCTATATTTCTGAGCTTGGCGAGACCTCCCTACTCTTGCCTAGAGGCGTCACTAAGCTTATAGACACCCAGTGCGATGGGCTCAAAAGAGGGAATTGCTTCGTGGGATGGGTGCGTGGACTCACGGGACGGGGGCATGAATTGCCTTCCCGATCCCAGTTTTCATGATGCTGGGGTTTGGAAGGAGCAGGCTGTCCCCAGGAAGTGCTCCTACTTCAGTGCCCCCTCTTACACAGTGACAGGAGCCGGGTTGCTGCACTGTAATGTTACAGTGCAGCACCTACTGTAGCTCCTGTCACTGAGCAGGAGTTGGCACTTTGGTGTCACCCCCCTTGTGACTCCACTGCTCTTGCCCCCTAAATATAACTAATACTCTGATCATTCCCCACCACATACTGTTCAGGTACTTCCACATGTCCCACCAGGAAGCATGTGTGCTCATATGGAAACAATGAAATGCAGAAATAAGAATTAAAGAGTGTAGAGTGGATGCATCTGTTCTCTTACTTCATCAGTGTGAGATCCTCAATCTGTTGTTGTGTCTCCCT